>NC_064629.1:118357026-118660056 GCF_023864275.1 Schistocerca cancellata | reverse complement strand
CTGTTATCTTAGCTGCAAAAAAGTTTCATGAGAACATTTACTGCCAAAGATTCATTCTGCATATGGACCACAAGCTAGTGATAGCTACATTTGGACCAAATAATACTGTCCCTTCCAGAACAGCTCAATGCCTGCAGCACTGGGCAATGCTTTTGTCAAACTATAATTATGAAATTGTTTTCTGGTCCACACGTCAATATTCAAACCAGACTTGCTATAACGACTGTCAATAGGGCAAGATAAAATAAAACTGATTGTTCTGCTGATATATGACTGCTTCAGATGTCAGAAGTAAGGACACAGCTGAAAATTTTCCACTGAATTCCAACTTGATTGCAAAACTTGTGCCAAAGACCTTCAGATAAAAAGTTAACCTATCAATCAGAAATTAAATCATTTTGGAACACGAGACATGTTCTCACTATCTATAAATGTGTCATTCTGGTACATTCAGAATAAGAAAAGACACAAATGATTCATGAAATGCTGAAACTGAACGTGCTTAAAATGATACATTAATGTCATTGAGACATTGTACATGTCAAATGCATTGCTCCTGAAAGCACTGATGGAGATGTAAATAACACTTATGCAAGAAATACTGATCACTCCCCCACGACAATATTTTCTGTGGCCACAGGCATAAGGACACTCGTCATGTTTACATATTGACTATGCTGGACCATTTTTAGGAAGCTATCTGCCGACTGTCATCAATGCATTTCTGAAATTTCTGTATGTGATAAAAACTTCTATGAACACTGTCAAGAGCTGTCAAAATCAAAATGTTGGTACAATGGCATTAAATTTTCGTAACGGAAGTTCAAATTTTTTGGTTCAGAAATGTCATGTCAGATTTCCAAAACCATACTAGTTCACACTGAAGCAAATGGAGTTGCTGAAAGATTTGTGAGGATATTCACATTTCATATGATAAAATTTACCTAGCAGTACAATGATAATGCACTCCACATGATACAGAATCTACAGCAGAAAAATTGCATGTGAGATCCCATCATACTATAACATCAATACTAAAGTTACTTGTGCATCCACAAATCAAGCACTGACAACAGTCGAGACAAAAATTTTTTGAAGTCAAGGATCAGGTAATTATTACCATCTACATAAATGGAGAGCAGTAATGGGTACCAGCGAAAGCAATGCAACAGCTTGAGAACTTATTGTACAGTGTCCAAACTAATAATGTTATAACACTGAAACCCAGTAACCAAATGAAGCCATGCTACATGAATGCACATATAGGCAAAACTCTTGGTCCCCCCCCCCCCCCCCCCCCATACTCACATGACTCAACTGACTCTTGGGACCTGCAGTTGCAGCCAGCAGCCACCTCTGTCTTTGTCACTAGTAGCAGAGCTCAGTTGTAGCACAATGACAGTGTCCTAGACCTAGCTGGATATAGTATCCCACCACACAGATGAGAGGATGGATGACAACTGATTAGCTTGATCGACTGCCCCCTCACCGAGATTTTGGGTACAGTTTTCCATAGGTACCAAAGGTAAAAGACAGAGGGAGCACCATACTCTTATGTCGACAAGCACTGAGTTATGCGAAGCTAATGAAGTAGACAGATGCTGTGTCCGCCAGTACATATGGTACACAAAAAATGCAGAGGGCACTGCAACGCAAGGCTGTGTCCAGTATGGCACCATGTAGTTACGTTTGAACACTATAAAGGGTGCAAATGACAGACTATATTATGTATCTGCCTGTTATTCAAATAGTCCTATTCATTTGCCTCAATTATGATCCGCCACCATAGACAGCAGTCAAAACACAGACTACATCTTACTTCCACATGCCATAAGACAAATAGTTCACAAATTAACATTCACCCACCAAAATTACAGATTTAAGCAGATGCACAGTTCCACTCAGTCAGTTTCTCCATTGTCTCTTGGTGGCACAGTTCCTGTGTGTGTTTATTGACAGCCTGGACTTATCTCCTGTCACTGTCAGCACAGAGTGTATACACGGACAAGGAAAAAAAATTCCTGGATTTCTCCCGGATTTCCTGGTTAAAAATACACTTTCTCCCGAGTGAAAACATACTTTTTCCCTGTTAACTGACAGTATTTGTTCTCTGGGAACCGTATAACTTATCAGTCCTTTGAATGGTTATGGTTTTATACATGGGCATAGAATTTCCTGGTGCTTTAGAAAATGAATCACAGGGAAAAAAACACTTTTGAAAAGATCTTTAAAGTGCAGCAACATGTGCGCTGCATATTTTCGTATTACGAAAGTATAAATTGGAATTCCACCAAACACCGCATGTTACTTTCTGAGGCATTGAAATCGAGATTGCGATGCACTTTTGTAAGACAGTCATAGCTTACATCACGTGATCTCGCCAGCCGGTGACAGTGGGTATTCAGAGCTTAGGACATGTGACGTAGTCAGCTAATAGCAACATCACTGTTAAGTAGCGCGAACACACAAACAGAAAAAGTTAATGGTTTAAATTAATATACATAGTGTTGCTACACGAAAAGCAAAGCTTTCACATATAATATTGGTCTATAAGATTAATATACTACAAGAGAAGCTAAGCTTTCACATATAATTTTTGTCTTCTATGCGCGTATTACAATTTAAGATATATCACACAAATGTGCGAGTAAAATTTTTAATACCGACATAAATGTCTGATCTTCTGGGCTCGAAATTCATGTAAATGGCTTGTCATCAAAGAGTTGATTTTTAAATGAGAATCAAACGGTCTGTGCTTTAAGAAAGTCGTCGTACATTCTCGTGCATAGTTCAACTTGTGTAAAAGGAAATTTACTTTGATAGTAACGCTTTTCACACCGCCATTAGCAATAAATATTTTTCCCGCGACATGTTAGAAACAGGTTCATTTCTGCATCTGCCAGAGAGCGCCAGATGACAGGCGTCACCGAGCTTGCGCAGCTACGATGCCGTAGGGAGCCCATATGTTCGTACATGTAAAACATTAAAAGATCTTACATTATGTCATAAAAGAAACAAGTCATCAGAGGACACTCCAAGAGCATCGGAATTACGTGACTCATACTAAAATGTGCACATTTAAAATGTACATTTGTACGTCCAGATTACCAGTGAAGTAGGCTACGACCTGATATTAAGCTTTTCAATGTGGTTTATGGTATGTACAGTTTCTTGGAGTACCAATACTGTGTTATCTCATGTTTGGTTGTTTATTATGGCATAATGCCATACGGGCTAGAAGTTGAAAACGTGCACTTGAAATGCAGCGAACAGTGTGTGTGGAATTAAAAACTTCGTTTCAAATATATTGTGTGCCTCAGCGGAAAAGATTAATAAAAGAAAATTTATTTTGCAAACCGACAAAAATAACTTCATTGTTCCGCAAGGCAATTAATGCTTGACTGTCAGAAAGGTGAAAATAAAATAAAATCTGAAAGTAATAACACATTTTAGCCTTCCGTAATTATGTGAATGTATTTTAATTCACTTGATAGCTCCCAGCCACAGAAATCTGTTTTGTTTTCATATGATGTGAGAGCTGTAAACGAACAGGAAACAGCAAAATCACTAAATGTTAAATACAGTTCAGGTTGAGATTACCCACTTCTCCACTGTAAGTCAAAAGTCAAGACCGCCTCCGCCCCCCCCCCCCCCCCCCCCCCCCACCATCAAGCGTTTGAAATAGGACGTCAAAAATTAAAAAAAATCAAATTTTCAAAAATGTGTTCATTTTGTAGCACACATCTTTCTGAAGAGTCTGATGCATAAAACATGTGTTTGAGGAAATGTAGGACATGTTATTTGGTCTTAAGTGTGCCAAAGTGCAGTGCCCCACCTCTTAACACAGCATTCTCCTATCGCACGTCACTGATTTCGCTCTGTGGAATTGAAACATGTATATTTTGTAATGGATGCCATCAAACTATATTCAGGACAGTGGAAATTAAGATGTCCTGTGGTGCCTCTCCTGCTTACAGTCCGCCGGTTTGACATCCTGTCCCTCTTTTTTTAAAAAAAACTCCTCAGAAAATTTGCACTCTTTATTCCCTATCAGCTAACAACTTGCTGCTTTGTGTGACATAAAACTAAATATAGGATACATAAAACCAGTAAAGACATGAGACAAGCAAGACAATACACATTTCTTCAATCCTTAGCTCCTAGAATTTTTTTTCCTCTATAGTCTTGCTACAGCTTTACATAGCCTTCTTTCCTTTCTGCGAAAGAATCTATTACCTCATCAAAGTTCGTCAAATGTTTTGCTACATGAAAAATCGAAATGTCATTGTCTAATACGGAAAAAGCTGTTAATACAAATTAGACCCAAGACTGGTGTGGTTTCTCTATCTGATTACGTCTATTTTGTCACTGTCTGCTAGATAAAACAAGACAGGAGTTTCTAATACTGCAACAATTGTAACACACATCAAATAAACGAGACTGTTTTGACACAAATGGTCATTTTTATAACGGCAGAATATAATTCACAAAGTACCAATATCAAATGACTATTAAGCCTGCTACAAGTAAAAAAGCTTTATGTTAGGAAATAGTTTCACACTTCATTCATACGTTCCAGTTTCTCAAGCACGAGATCGAATAGCAGTAGTACAAAATTTTTAAATAAACTTGAAAACATCATATTGTTCCATAATTTGTGTGATGTCCCCATTTCTTCCCCTTCCTCATTCTAACAAAAGTCTTGTTATCACTAATTCTGTAACTATTCCTGCCAGCGAAAAAGTTTATTCGCCAGTTAACTTCACTAACTCTGACAGAATCATCGGTTTAGTTATCCCGCGATTATTCTCCGGTTAGGCATTGTGACATGTTCGGTACAACGTGTTTTCTGCGCTACTTCCAGAATAGAACTTAAAGTAGCTGCTAGACAGGGACTGTACAACTGGCCCTTACTAGTATAGCGATCTGGCCAAAAATTTTCTGTCAAACTTTTCATTTTCTTGGATACACCGAGACGGTAATACGTAATCTTTCTTGCCTGTTATTTCTTTATTTCCACTCTGGTAGTCTGAATCTATGGATTTCACTAGTAATTATAACAAAGCTCATCATTCGCAAATCCAAGCAACCACACAATCAGACAGCGGTTGGCATTCATCCGTTCAGCCATACTCCGCTCAGCTCGTATAGCCCCTTTTACCTGTAGGAAAGTTTGTTTATACATGCGACGAGGATTCTCCTGACAGAGACATCATATACACTATGCGCGCATTCACAAATCAACTTCATTCAGAAATAAACTTAGAATGTGTTCAAAAACGTTCAAAAACCAACAGGGATGCGTTTCAAAGTCATATGAATAATCGACAGACTAATGTGCGTTCGATGCTAGGCGCTTTGTGAAAAGCGCCTAGTGACCCACACAGTCACTCTACCTCAAACGCCATGAAACAAAGGAGGAATAGTGAAAGTTCTATAACTGGGATTAAAAAACAAGTAAAATGACATACAAGCTAAACCAATGCCACAGGGAAATGTGACTGGCTGACGACTTAAAACATGGGTGACTCAGTCAGCCTGTCCCCATATTAAGAATATCTCCTTGAATTTTTTGGAAACGAGTTGGACACATTATAAAACCTTAAAACTCTTAACCATATTCATCTAAATGTCACTTAGTACTGAATGAAAATCTGCTGCTGCTGCTGCTGCTCTCTGGTCTGACAATAAAACACAGTCTAGTAAAATGTGGAGCACAGTGATCTGTACACCATAAGTGCCACACACTGGAGTGTCCCCTCATCAGAGCAAGAAGCCATGCATCAGAGGGCTGCAGCCAATGCGAAGACAAGTAAAGAGGATCTTATCCCATCTTCGTGGCCAAAAGGAGGTACATCACGGCTGCACCAAAGACTTTAATAAAAGCAACTTATCATCTCTCACTTCTAAACACTCATATTCTCAACAACAAATGACTGTACCTCAACAGTGAGATGAGTGCACATACTGAACTGAGTGCGGATTGCGATGCCTCCTTACATGCTACATCTGTCCTTTTGTTGCCCTCAACACCCATGTGCCCTGGTACCCAGAAGAGAGAGACCACCTTCCCTACCCATTGTAGTTCGAGGACGGTGTCCTGAATATTCTAGACTACTTAATCTGCTGTGTACAAGTGTTGTAGAGACTGAAGGGCACTCACGAGTGCTAAATTCATTGCGTGTTCAGATTATCTAAGCACATCTCATCTGTTTCAGCGCCTACTTCTTAAGTAATAGAACCCAGTACATTGTCCTCAATGGTGAGTGTTCATCGGAGGTAAGGGTATCATCTGGGGTGCCCCAGGGAACTGTGGTAGGTCCGCTGTTGTTTTCTATCTACATAAATGATCTTTTGGATAGGGTGGATAGCAATGTGCGGCTGTTTGCTGATGATGCTGTGGTGTATGGGAAGGTGTCGTCGTCGAGTGACTGTAGGAGGATACAAGATGACTTGGACAGGATTTGTGATTTGTGTAAAGAATGGCAGCTAACTCTAAATATAGATAAATATAAATTAATGCATATGAATAGGAAAAAGAATCCTGTAATGTTTGAATACTCCATTAGTAGTGTAGCGCTTGACACAGTCACGTCGATTAAATATTTGGGCGTAACATTGCAGAGCAATATGAAGTGGGACAAGCATGTAATGGCAGTTGTTGGGAAGGCGGATAGTCGTCTTCGGTTCATTGATAGAATTTTGGGAAGATGTGGTTCATCTGTAAAGGAGACTGCTTATAAAACACTAATACGACCTATTCTTGAGTACTGCTCGAGCGTTTGGGATCCCTATCAGGTCGGATTGAGGGAGGACATAGAAGCAATTCAGAGGCGGACTGCTAGATTTGTTACTGGTAGGTTTGATCATCACGCGAGTGTTACGGAAATGCTTCAGGAACTCGGATGGGAGTCTCTAGAGGAAAGGAGGCATTCTTTTCGTGAATCGCTACTGAGGAAATTTAGAGAACCAGCATTTGAGGCTGACTGCAATACAATTTTACTGCTGCCAACTTACATTTCGCGGAAAGACCACAAAGATAAGAGAGATTAGGGCTCGTACAGAGGCATATAGGCAGTCATTTTTCCCTCGTTCTGTTTGGGAGTGGAACAGGGAGAGAAGATGCTAGTTGTGGTACGAGGTACCCTCCGCCACGCACTGTATGGTGGATTGCGGAGTATATATGCAGATGTAGACGTACAAGATTGCATATAATTCTGCGGCAAAGACAGTAAATTCTCAAAGCAGTCAGATATTGAGGACATGGACAGGGAAAACAACAGAGCGATCAAGGGAATCTCCCGTTTTGATCCACCTGTAAAGATAGCTTAGAATTGTGGTGCTGAGATAAAATGTCATAAAATAATGTATTAAAAATATATGCAGGAGTGAAACCCCTTCTTTATTTCACTAAATCTAAAATTACTCTGGGCCTCTGCAGTAACCAGGGCGGCAAGCAGCTAAAACCCAGGATCTGGGGGTGTACTTGCTCCATACCAAGTGACTCCAGCACACACTGCACGCAGAGCCCAAATGGCCTTGTTGCTCATGGACTATTGGAGAAAAGGTATTCCAGATGCAGATGAGCTACAGTATGGTACGCAGGCAAAATCTGTGCTTTGAGGAACTCACGTGCCTAACATACCATGGGGAGATGCCGCCGGATGGAGATTGGCAGTTCGCCTGCCTCAGAAAGGACTGCAATAGCTTGGAGTCCTTTGTGCACCACGCATGAACTCACTAAAGAGCTGTGAGCCCCCTTGGGGGCAGTGGGGGGGAGGAGGGGTTATGTGGCTGGTCCTATAAGCACCCGTGGCCAGCCTAATCCTCTCATGGTAGATAGCACCAATGATCTTCACATAAAAAGGCCTTGCTGATCCATACACTGTGACCTACACTCTAGCTGTGAACACATGAAATCCCTATAAAACTGGAGGAGACGTGCCTTGTCTGCTCCCTAAGACCTGTGGTTAAGCACCTTATGGTATCCAGTGCCATCTGGGTTCTGGATTTCAGGTCTCTCAGGTGTGGTAATCACGACAATTTGGAGGTGAAAATGAGGCCCAGAAACCTCACTGAGTCTTTATAACGTAGACAGGTGTCCATCAGCTAATTAAAAAATATGGCAAGAATGGTTAAAATGACACACACACACACACACACACACACACACACACACTTATCTGCATAAAACTGCAAACCCCTCTTTGCAGTCCACTCCTCTAGTCTCTGGACTTGGAAACAGACAAGTCGCTGTTGCAACACTGGAGGAGGAATAGAAAACTGCAAGAAAGCCTTTTACAAGGCTCCTTACAAAAAATGTTATACTATTTATGGATATGGCAAAGAAGGTAACACTTAAAACACTGAGGAACATTATTCTCCTGCTCAAAACGATCCAACAGTGACTAACTTGGAACCTAAAAAAACTACTTAAGACAGCAAAGACTCTATGAAGATGGGGAGGTGGTCACGAAAGCCCCATTGGTGCAGTTCCTCTAGAACACTGTCTTCAAGTAATGTCATACTCCTTATTAATGACAAAAACTATATCAAGACAGTGATGTTTACATAGGAAAGGCTACTGAACAGCCATCTCTAGCAGAGTCAGGTTGTCGACAGTGGACTGAAATCTCTGGAAGCCACAATGAGAGTGGCTAAGGATTTCTATGGTCTCCAACAACCAGACCTGAGAATTGCTAACCATTCACTCCAGGATCTTTTTGATACAGCTCCATAAGCCAACACTCTGGTAACTACTGGGACATGTGCGGGCCTTTCCCAGTTTTAGGAGAGGTATCAAAACTGCCTTTCTCCATGAGTTGGAGATGTGGCCTGTGCCACTTCAAATTAAAACATTCTAAGAGGATTTCTTTTGACACTGTGAGCAAATGTCAGAGCATGCTGTCCTGGATTTGTGACTGGGTGCAGTATCAAGAGTCTCAGCCAGTGCTGATTCCAGCTCTCACATGGAGAAAGAGCAGTTATAAGATTCAGAATTGTTGAATCTGAAGTCCAACTTGCCCCTATCTACAGTTGCATGGTAGTAGCAAAAAGTCCGACCTCGGCTTGCAGTGACATTCGTCATTGCAAAATTTGCAAAATGTTCTACCCTCGTCTACGCGATGTCTCCAGGTGTTTGGAGACACCCTCTTTCAGTACTGCTGCTGCTGGTAAACAACTGTGTTTACCAAAGTCTTTCTGATTGCTTACATTACTTTTTTAACACAAATGGAATTGTGAACAGTGTCTAGGAACACTTGCCATGACCTTTTCTTGCTCTTCTTAATTACATGTTGAGCCTTGACTCTCGGGACTCGAAAGGCTGTGAGGTTGTCCACTGTTGGGCATTATTTAAACTATTGATGAGCCACATACTTGTCCCAGGTTGCTGAGCAGCACTCATTGGTCCACCAAAGTACAGGTTGCCTCCTAAGATGCACTGAGGACTTTGGGATGGATAAGTCAGCAGCATGATGCATCACTCATGTGCTGTGGTCCACCCAATCCTGGAAGCTGTCAAGTGTTCAAACACAGCCAGCTGGCTGAGCAATTAGTGATAGGAACAACGAAAAGGAAACAATAGATTCATTCAGCTGTTGGAAAACATTTGGCTGTAGTTTTACATATCAGTTGAATTATTCATTCATTCTTTTGACTGAAACCACTCTGTGGGAACAGACAGAGACATATGTCAGTCTGTTGTCTTATTCAAACCTGGTGAGTGAAAGCATTCATATAACGGCCGCAACCAATGGAGACATCTTTCAATCCAGTGTCTCACACTGAGTGAAACCACTTAAACCCAGTGAAAACCACTTAAAACCCAGTGAAAACCACTTAAACCCTACCAGTGACTGAGTGGGTGGGTGAAAACATTCATATAACAGACATGGCCATGGAGATTAGTTTCATTCACCTGTTTTTGATTTAATGTGCACCAATGAAGCTCAAAATCAGTTTACCTATAACTGTAGAGAAATGTGATAAAACAAAGAAAAAATGACTGCTTACATGAAATCCTCTAAGTAGAAGAAGTACGTTTGGGACTAAAATTGGCAGAACGTGGAGGAAAAGGAGGTAACTCAATTATTTTCTTCAAAGAAAGAAACTATGTGAAACAATACAATGTCATGACGTCTGTACAATGTGGTTACAAAATGTAGCATACTGCAGACTTGCAAGGCTAAATTATAGCCTTTGATTTTTATTAAGGGGCAAGTGAAGCTTTGGAGAAGGAAACAAAATTGTGAGTTTGGGTAGTTTTAGGTTTTTAAAAGAAGTTTTGTGGTGAAAACAGGTGGCTGGTATTTGATAACTTTTTTATTTACATTTCACACATGGAGGGTAAAAGAAAAAATTTTGGTTTATGGTGTAATGATGATAAACAGGAAAACTTTCTGAACGGGTCTCTCACGCTCCTAAGGAAATGAAAAGAGATGACTTTCACCATAGGATACCATCATCCAGAATTGGGGTATTTTTTTGAAAGATGATAAAACTGTGTGTCTGGCTTCCAATTACCATAGAGCAGAAGTAATATTTGTCTCCAGACAGCAGGACAATGGTATTAAAATAAACATTCAATATTCTTCTGTACTAGAGGACTACAGTTGTAATACACAATTTGTGAACCATGCTGACAGACTTAAGACCTGCTTACGGGCTGGGAAGAAGATCCAAAAAGTATTTTTAACTGCTTATGAACTACACTGTGAGTTGCATAGGAAGATTCCGCTTCTGGAGTTTAGAAGAAATGTTGCTCATGGACTAGTGGGACACATGAATGCAACGTGTATAGGTTCCAGAGCTGCAAGCCAACATTTGACAGAAAGCAATGTGTGCAACAAAGGGCAGAAATTAGTCCCAAATGATGTAAAAGCAGGAAAGAAAGGCGTTAATTTTGTCACTTTTGCAGTGAACTGGGGAGGATCTGATGTGTGTAGTGAAAGACTAGTTCAATCTGGACCAAACTCAAAATATCTATTTTGAAGAGTCTCTCTCTGCTGCAACGAAAATGAAAATTTTTTTCTGAACTCCATTTAGTAATTGTGTAATAATGTTGTCATAATGTGTCATAATGTTGACTGATTTGTAGCCCCACCCCATCTGAATGGCTGGAAGGATGTACACCACTGCTGCATTCTGACTCTACGAGACGGAGCTTATCATCTGCCACTTCCAGTTAGACATCTTCCCATCATAGCATGATGCTGTACCTCAACGGTGAGACTATACGATGCAGGGGATGGCGCACTGAACTACCTGAAGATCAAGGCATGCCTCCTTGGTTGCTATAACTGCCCTTTTGTTCCTAGCAATACCAATTGTGCCCTGGCAGCCAGCAGAATGATACTTCCTTTCCTAGCCATTGTAGCCAGAGGAGGGCATCCTGGATATCTTGAAGTACTTTATCAGCTGGATACAAGCATTGCAGAGACTGAAGGGCACACAGGGAGTCTGAACAGAGAACTAATCTGTATGGCACATCTCATCTACTCCTGCACCCTCAAGATTGCTGGTAGTGAATTCAGGAGGCAACCGAATCTTAAGGACACGATCTAGGGAAACAACAGAGCAACCAACAGGGTGCCCCTATTTATACACGTCTGTCAAGATAGCTACATACTTGTGGTGCTCATTTAAAATGTTGGAAAATACTGCATTAAAAACAGAAACAGGAATGCAGTCTCTCCTGTATTGCACTAAATCTAAAATCACCAACTCCACAGCAACCAGGATGGCAGTCAGTTACAACACTGGATTTGAGCCTATGCATGCCCCACACCAAGGGGCTCCAGCACACACTTTGCACGGATCCCAAATGGTCTCATTCCCTACGGGCGTATCATAAAGAGGTGTTCCACAGCTGGACAAGCAATGGCATGATATGCTGGGGAAGTGGGAATTGCGAGGAGCTGACATGCCTGACACACCATTACAAGCTGCCACCAGATGGTATGTGGTGGTTCACCAGCCTCATCACAAACAATGTGTATAGTGCTGGTCCTTTAAATGCTCATGGACAGCCTGATCCCCTCATGGTGTAGAGCATCAATGATTTTCATGTATGAAGGCCTCGCCGATTTGTACACTGTGCACCCATAGTCCAGCTGCGATTGAAAGAAATACCTATACAACTGAAGCAGACATGCCCTGTCCGCTCCCGAAGACCTGTGGCTAAGACACTTCAAAATGTTCAATGCTTTCTGAGCCTTGCCTTCAGATCCTTCAGGTGTGGTAACCAAGACAGCTTGGAGTAAAAAAATGAGGCCCAAAAACAGAAAAAAGGGAGAACAGTGTTCCACATTCGCAATTCAGCTAAATTAAAAATATGAGAATGATTAAAATTTACACACAAACACTTCTCTGCAGAAAACATAAAACCAGTATTTGCAGCCCACTCCTCCAGTCTCTTCAATGTAAGCTGCAACTGACGAGTGCTGTTGCAATACTGGAGGAAGAGCAGAAAACTGAAAATCATCCACAAATAAGGAGCGTTGAACAGGATTCCTTATTGCAATGACAAAGAGGAACACCGTTCTCCCACTCTAAACTATTTGACAGAGCATCACCAACTCAGTACCGAAAAAAAAAAAAATGCTTTGATTAAAAAGGACCACATAAAGATGGGGAGATGGCCACAGAAGTCCCACAGGTGGAGCTGCCCTAGAGCAAGGTGTCTCGAAGTAGTATCATACACCTTACTGATATAAAAAAAATATACCTACGCAATGCTGTTTACATAGGAAGGCTGCCTCTGGCACGGTAAAATTGTCAACAGTGGATCAAAATCTCCTGAATACACAGTGAGAGCGACATAGGAGACACCTTGTCTCAAACATCCAGACGAGACGATAGTTAACCATTCACTCCATGGTTTTTTCCAATACACCTTGTTAAAACTTCACTCTGGCAACTACTGGGACATGTTCGGTCCTTTCTCATTTTCAGAAGAGGGATCAAAATTGCATCCCTCTATGAACTGGGAAAGCTGCCTGTCTGCCATATTGGATTAAAACTTCATAAGAGGATTTTGTTGGACACTGGCGTCAAGTTAAGCAGCATGCTGTATTGTATTTGGTCAAGACCGGGCGCAGTATCATGAGACACAGACAGTGCCGAATCCTGATCCCACATGGAGACAGGGCAGTTATAGGACTCAGAATTGTTAGACCTCAAGTCTAACTCTCTCCTTTCCATGGTGGCACAGTAATGACAAAACGCTGGATCCTGGATAGCAGTGGCAGCAGTCAGTGCAAAATGCTCTGCTTTTGTCTGTGCAATGTCTCCAGGTGGTGTTTGGAGACACCCCTGACCCAAAAATGCTGCTACACATAACCAACTGCCTTTACCAAAAATCCTCCTGATGGCTTCCCATACTGTAGTAAAAACAAGTTTTTTTTTTTTGTTGCTCTCCTTGATGATGCATCAAGCCTTCAGCCTCGCTAATCAAAAGACTGAGGTTTTCTGCCATCGCGGGGCTCTTGAACTGATAGAGCTCCATGCCTGACCTGAATGACTGAAAGGCACTGTTAAGCCCACAAGGGCACAGGTGGCCTCCTAGGATGAGAGGACTTTGGGATGGACAGGTCATTGGCATGGTGGATTCTGGTGTGATGTGGTTCACCCACTCCTGGAACGGCAAACACAGCCCACTTACCAAACATTGCCCAGTTGGCTCTGCTGATCATCCATCATGGCTGGGTCCTTCCAGAGAGAGCTCTAGCCACTAGATGAATATGCAGTGGGAAGTGGTCACTGGAATGAAAGTCGTCACTGATTTCCCACTGAACAGAGTCTGCAAACCCCCCCCCCCAATATGTGATCGGCACTGAAGTCTCCTAGTTGGGGAAATGGTCGGGGGAGTTGTTCTGTTAATACGTGGCAGAGTCAATCGCACTCTGTGGAGGTAAATAGAGTGAGCAAACAGTAATCCCCTGACACACATGAACATACTGCAACCGCTTGCAGGTCAGTAGCTAGGGGAAGCAGAGGACTGGTGCGCGTTATTAACAAAACGACCCCTCCTTTTGCCCTTTCTCCAGTCAGGCCATCCCTGAGATACGGTGTATAGCCTCTCAGGAAGGGGGCATCAGACGCTTTAAAATGCATTTCCTGTAAACACAAGCACAAGCACATGCACATTCCTGTGATAGCAGTTTCAGTTTCTTTGCGTGTGACCTGAACCCAGTAACGTTTCATTGCAGTATGGAAGCCATTTTAACAGTGAGGTTTTAGTCTGTCTTTACCTTCTTGTTCTGCCGTGGTGGTGAGACGGCAACAACAGAGGGGTGGTGGTGGTGGTGGTGGTGGTGGTGGTGGTGGTGGTGGTGGTGAGTGCCACTTGAGGGACTCACTTGTTCCCTCAGGCAAAATCGACGTCCGTACTGGCGATGGTATCGACCTCGTCAGATCCATCTGATGGCTAAGAGGCCGCACAGTACGACAACTTTTGAGTGGAACCTTATGGTCATTTGACCTTTGTCCCCAACTTGGATTTTGGGATAGTGGCAAGGCTGATTTAACAGTCTTCTAATGTCTGCCATGACGGTTTGCTATCTACACTGAATATTATGTTTGGCAACTTTCAATGCTTCAGTGATATAAGGACTGCGCTGTGGGACCTGCAATGTATGGTGGCGGCTGCATTTACAGGTGCAGGTAGATGTGCCCTCCTCAACTGTCAGTCTGAGTGCTAACACTAACCTTTTATACAGGCTGCTTCAATGCTGAGGCAAAAGACGTGACAAAACTTTGCGGCTGAATGGCTTTAAATTCCTTCTTCGCATCAGAGTATGAGAGACATTGGGTGACTAATTCCCTGAATCTTCTTTTCTTCAGTGAAGACAGGACGGTCCCTACTCTAAACTGGATGGGCCTGGGAGCAATTAGCACACCTTGGTGGGCCGGTGCATTGAAAACCTTGTTCGTGTGCCGTGCTGCCAAATCTTCCATATGTAACCTGACCACCACAAACAACAGTGGCGTGACTGAAGCGTTGGCACTCCTCCTACAATATACTATAGCAACTTCAGCATACTGAATCTCAGAATAAATGAAGCTGATTTTTGGAGTTCACCATCAACGCTCTCCATAACATTTGGGACTTCAGTCACCCTTTTACTTCCCAACAGTTCTTTTGTATCCATATCAATACTGTCCCAGCATGTGACAATGCCTTTAACAGTACTTAACACAGTGTGCAGTTTGCTGTTGATGGGATATTCTCCAAGTAGCTTGGCATTCAACAGCTTCTGTACTTGTGAAGCCTTCATAGCCTCAGGCAGGAGAGCAGCATTCTGCAGCCTCTTGATAGACTTGAGCTGCCCTGCAAGTCCCTTGAGAGCTTTATGGATACGGAATGGTAACAATTTTCTAAAAGAACTGCCCACATGTTTCATCACAACAAAAACATTATCTACCACAGGATGTGGTGTGTTACTTTGAGTAGCGCCACTGATAGAGATGACCCAGGTGGACTAGATGTATGAGGCCTCTTAGGATTGTGGGTATTAATTCTGCCCAACAGCGACCCAAACCATTGGGAGTAAAAACATGCAGCTACGGAAGAAAGTCCACCCAGAGCTTGCCTGGGTAATCCTTATACAACTGATGTACAGCAAATTCCCCAAAGGTTGCCTCATCATGGCTGTTCTATAATCCTTGCGATCCGAGAGTCAAGCCAAGATCCACATTCCCTTTGACACTCAATGTTCCACTGCTGCACTGCATGGTGGTTGCTGAAGCAAGCCCAGAGCTCACGATGCTTACCAGTCCCCAACTCAGGAACCCTGGGTCGCCAAGCCCTTACCCAGCAAAAGAATGCTGAGCCCCTGAAGGCAACATAGAGGTAGGAAGCAGCTGTCACTTTAAGTATAATGATAAATCTATAGACTCTGTAGTAAACATCAAGTTTTTAGGGATTAACATTGTTTGTCTGCTAACATGAAGTGAACATACAAAGATACTGGCAAAAAGAATGTCATCAGTATATTATGCTCTTAGGGTGTTAGCATTAGTTTGTTACAGCCAATGTCTTGTGGTGACGTACTATGCCTACATACACTCTTTGCTAAGGGATTTTTTTCTGAAGATCATGGGCACACAACATGGACACAGTTACTAAACTGCAGAAAAACCATAACAATAATAAATGGAAATAATAGTCAGGCTCATTGTTAAGAGCTATTTATAAAAGTGGGCATCCTTACTGCACCAATAGAGTACATATACCAATTTGTGGTGCATCACACAGCTATCAGGAAAAATATTGATAAATACTGCACTAATAGCTCTATGCATAATCATGGAACAACAGCCAGTTTGGAGTTATGTTTACCCAGGCAAAGCAAACAAAAAACTCAAAACAGCGTTTTATACCAGGGAATAAACCTGTATAACAAATTGCAAAAGGAAGTGAAAAGATTACTAAAAAATATTTGTTTAGAAACACAGTGCCTCACACCTATCGAAGTCAGCAACTGGGCCACATGACAAGCATGAAAGTGCATCAATGTTGGAGTGCTGTGCGGTGTGCTGATAATGGATCTCATGCACTGAGGTGACAAAAGTCATGAGATACTTTCTAACATCATGTCGGACCTCCTTTGCCCAGTGTAGCGCAGCAATTTGATAAGGTATGGACTCAAGTTGTTGGAAGGCTCCTGCAAAAATACTGAGCCCTGCTGCCTCTATAGCCGTCCACAATTGTGAAACTGTTTCAGGTGCAGGATTTTGTGCACAAACTGACCTCTTGATTACGTCCCATAAATGTTCAATGGGATTCATATCAGGACATTTGGGTGGCCAAATCATTGGACTGAACTGTTTAGAATGTTCTTCAAACCAATCACGAACAATTGTGGGCCAGTGACATGATGCACTGTCATCCATAAAAATTTCATCATTGTTTGGGAACATGGAGTCCATGAATGGCTGTAAATTTTCTCCAAGCAGCTAAGTCTAAACATTTCCAGTCTATGATCAGTTCAGTTGGACCACTGGACCCAGTACATACCACATATACAGCCCACAACATTATGGAGCCACCACCAGCTTACACAGTGCCTTGGTGACCTCTTGCATCCATCGCTTCATGGGGTCTGGGCCACACTTGAACCCTACCGTCAGCTCTTACCATCTGAAATTGGGACTTATCTGACCAGGCCATGGATTTCCAGGTGTCCAGGGTCCAACCGATATGGTCGCGAGCCCAGGACAGATGCTGCAGGCAATGTCGTGCTGTTAGCAAAGGCACTCGCGTTAGTTGTCTGATGCAAAATTACACTGCCCTAAAGGACGCATTTAGTGCACATCCCACATTGGTTTCTGCAGTTACTTCACAGTATTACTTGTCTGTTAGCACTTAGAACTCAACACAAATGCTGCTTCTCTCGGTCATTAATTGAAGGGTGTGAGCCATTGCATTGTCCATAGTGAGAGGTAATGCCTGAAATTTGGTATTCTGGTACACTCTTGGCACTGTGGATCTCGGAATACTAAATTCCCTAATGATTTTCGAAATGGAATGTTCCGTGTGTGTAGCTCCAACTACTATTCCACGTTCGAAGTCTGTTAACTCACACTTACGTCGGAAACCTTTTCACTTGAACCACTTGAGTTGAAATGACAGCTCTGCCACTGCAGTGCTCTTTTATGCCTTGTGTATGCAATACTATCATCATCTGTATATGTGCATTATTGCTATACCATGACTTTTGTCACCTCAGTGAAGGTACAATTACTTAAGCTGTGTACACATTTCTTGTAGTGTATCTGTACTGTCTGTAACATAGTCATATTCTTTTCATATAGTTTGCTACATTATGTCTAGAGACAAGGAAACTGTAATTGATATGTGGTGCTGCATTATTAATACTCTAAGGTTCATGCAAACAAAATGAAAGACATCAATGTTGTTGGTGGGCAAAAGTATACTACAGAACAATTAGCAGGAATAACTTGCTACAGGAGTTGAATATAGAAGATGGGTCTGGCTTCCCTAACTTCCCTCCAATGCCATCTACTGATTAATTTCTGGCATATAGTTTGTGGAGAACTGGTAGCTCTCCTAAAGGATCCGAGAATAAATAAGTAAATGAAAATGATCATTAAATTTGAATATTATCAAATTTTTGTTAATTTGGTATGATTTCACACAAATCATCAAAAATTACTTCCTGAACAATGTAGTCTGTCTTGGGGTTGCTTACAAATGTGTCAATATCAAATGGAGCAGTAGTTCCACAAGCTGCAACATTGTCACGAATAAAACAGTGACCCATATATACAATAAGTTTCCTTTAATTTACATCTATGGTCACAAATTTTTTTTTGTTAACAGAAGAACTTGTGACCATAGATGTAAATTAAAGGAAACTTATTGCAGCAGTAGTTCTCTGCAGAGCCCATTGTTTTTTATTACTCTTCTTCAACTGCTTACTTCGTATATTCCACAAGCCTCATCCTTTCTTTGAAAAAACTTAATACAGCATGTGGAAACACAACACATAACAAGTCTATAAAACAGACAATGAACATGACATAATAGGTATACTAGCACCGTGCAGCAGTGACATGGTAGCTGGCCTCAAACATAGTTTCCTTTGATCTGTAACAACACTGCTACAGATAGCTGTTTCCACACTTTGAAACATATTTCCGAACAGTGTACAGATGCAGTATCCAGAAACATGTTTTGACATGTTTCAAGTGCAGTGTGTACACAGCTTTAGGAACAATGCCAACTGTTGCAGCTGCTGCATTTTTTTATCGGGAAGCTTCAAGTGGAGGCCAAACAGCAAAATAAGGGGGCTTGTGATCGGTGATCAAGTGAAACTTAGTACCTCAGAGATGTATGACAGAGGTTTGATAAGTTTGGTAAGAAAGCAAGGAAAAAATGTTTGTTTCATAAGCAACTCACCCCACTCCTCAACAGTCTCCTTTGAAGGACACACATTTGATCTAGTGATTCACCAGCTTTTTCATCCCACCAGAAGAATAGGTTCTATCAGACTCTGCAAAATACTTACTGCCTACAACTACAAAATTTCGAGTTGGGGAACAGGAAGGAGTCACTTGGGGTTACGTCTGGTGAACTGGGTGGGTGAGGAACCAATTCGAAGCCCAATGCATGCACACTTTTCACTGTTATCACTGATGTGTGTGCATTATCATAGTGAAAAAATACTGTTTTGCATGGTTTGTCTTCGGTGCCTGCCCACCCACGTTTATGTTCATTAATCCAAAAGTAAATGGTTTTCAAGGGTGGTGCAGATCCCATATGAACTTCATCCAATTCTGTTTCGATTTGTGAAGCAGTCCAACCCTTCAAATGAAAATATTTAGCAACAGTAAGAAACTCTGTTTTCTACATTTTCAATCGCAATTGACACACTGACCAACTCAGATGGCTGCGAACAGTTAATTGTATGTTGTACACTGTTGAAATGTTTTTATATGACCCTTGGAATAGAGCTTACCAACCATAAAGGTGCAAAAAAAATGTTCCATTCTTTAACCAAAATTTATCAGACTTACCAAACTACCCTTGCATAGGCAAACCCAATGGGCTGTTCTGTGCTGTCGGCATATTTTTGGGATGGAATGGGACCAATGCCACAATCTGGGGCATCAATAGCAAGCGTAAAACATTTGCCAAGCTGCCGCTGAACAAGGAGCTGACCTAAAGCATATTCATGTTGCATGAAAGCCTTCTGGAACACCTATGACCACACAAAATTTAACACCTTTTTTACTTAACTGATTGAGTGGATGAGTAATGTAAGCTATATTTGGAATAAACTTGGCATAATAATTTACTTTGAGGTTCTTACGACCTGGTAAGTTTGTGATCGTGAACCCACTTTTACTTAATATATAGGGTAACCACAATTAAAGCTCCAGTTTCAAAATGCTGCAGAAGGCAAACCACTGCTCAAAATGGCGTCAAATTTGAAGAGAATAATACTGACATGGGGGAAACGTCGTGGAAAAAAAAATTACCAATAGATGGTGCTGTAAACATCTTACTGTAAATAGGATCAGCTACAAATGACAGATGAATCACAACATGACGGCTATAATTTGAGTAACACATTACACCATCCATACTCTTCAATGTACGACTGCACAAGTTCGGCAGTCAACAATTGTGGCACTGTTAGTCAGATAAGCCCACACACCACAGCATGTCATACCAATTCAGGTTGGAAAAATAAGTTTCCAATTGCCCTGAGACAAAAAAACCACATGTAAAGCAAAATTACATCAGTTTCTAATCGACCTGGAGCCAAAACTGTATAAAAAGCAAAATCATGTATTTTTTAACCATCCTTGCACCAAAAACTGCATAAAAAGCAAAATGACGTAAGTTTCTAACTGCTGTGAGACTGGCGCAAGATATATTTAATATGCAATCCCCATCCTCTTCTGCCACAAGTTGAAATCGAGAAAGAACAGATCAGAGTGTCTCGTGGGTCACATTCAGAATGTTTTGCAGAATGCATGCCTTCAATTCAGCTACGTTCGTATCATCTTTCAGATAACCCCACAGCCAAAAGTCACACTGATTAAGACCAAGCGATCTGGACAGCCAGCCTGTAGGGAAATGACAGCTGATAATTTTAGTATTTCTGAAATGCCTCTGCAGCAGCTGCTTCACTGGCTGTGCAATGTGTGGAAGAGCACTATCATGCATAAAAAATTATTCTACCCACACAACCACACTGTTGGATGGTTGGAATGACATGGGTGTATGAAAGACTAATAATGTTTACCAGTTTTGGTACAGATAACAGAATCAATATGGCCATACGACAAATGATGCTGTCAACGTGCACCACAGTCACCTTTTGCAAAACGAAGTGGTACTGGTTGATGTGCGTGCAGATTTTCCGATGCCCATATTCTGCAATTCTGCATATTGACATGTCCTTGGAGATGGAAATGGGCTTTGTCTGTCCACAGAATGTTCCATGGCCATTCAGTGTCCACTTCTATGCAAGCAAGAAACTCCAGAGGTCAGCAGGAAGCAACTCCTGAACATGGGTGATTTTGTATGGATAGCAATGCAGGATATTTGGTGGAATTTTATGCACTGTGCTCACAGGAATGTCTGATGTTTGGACAATTCCCTGCATGCACAACATCTTTGCACACCACCACCTGACTCCTCTTGCAATGCCTCAGTTACATCTGCGACAGAAGTCATATCAACTGCTTTCCTCCCTCTGCCACACTGCACTTCAAAAGAACTGGTCTTTTTTAATTTTGTAATCATTTTCTCCAGATCCTTAGAGGACACTGGTCCAACGCCCTTTATCATAACTTCTACAGGGCTACTGGCACACAATCACACTTGTCGTAAAAGAGGTTTACCATCAGTGCTTGATCCTTCATGGAGACGGTAATGTTGGGTGTCTGACACAAACTGAGGACCAACCATGAGCTGCTCATCTGGTGGCTGCCCATCTTCGGAAAGGCACCATTCATTTGTCAAATTTTCATTAATTTCTTTTTTCCATGACATTTCCCCCTGCATCAGTAATATGCTGTTCTAATTTGATGTCATTCTGAGCAGTGGTTCATTTTCTACATCACTTTGAAACTGGAACTTATAATTATGGATGCCCTCTATGTCTCAACAGGACTGCATTTGTCAGGGTGAAAATGGAGACCATGGGCTTGGAGCTACTCAAACAACATCTGTAGGTTGTGCAGATGCTCCTACAGCGTGAAACCAGAACCTAAAAAGTCATCTAAATAACAACACAGATGGGAATACATTGGATGAGTTGCACAAGGTATCTCTAAAATATCGGAGGAGCACTTGCAACCCCAAATGGCAATCTCTTGTAACAGTATGTGCCAAATAGCATATTTATCACCAAAAATTCTGTCAATCTGATCACCTACAGGCAACTGACAGTAGACTCATCAAGATCTATATTTGAAACATAATTAACTACAGCCAATTTAGCCAACAAACCTCCAGCCTAGAAATGGGATACAAACTAACATTTGCTTCAGCATTAAATCTAGACTTCAAATCGCCACAAGTTTGAACTGAACCATTAGGTTTATTAACTACAGCCATGGGTGTAGCCCACTGGCTACATGATACTGGGGATATAATACCCACACTTTGCAACCTATCTCATTGTGCTTTAACTTGCTCACACATGGGGAAAGGCACTGGATGAGCTCTACAAAACTTAGGTACTGCTGCCAACTGTTCTAACGATATGTGGGCCTGGAACCCCATTGCACAAGCCAGCATAGGTTCAAACAGCTGCTTAAATTGTGCACATGGCAGTCCCGTGAATGTAATCACAGTCGAAACTAGATTTACCCGGTCCTGAATTTGAAAATCAAAACGTTCAAAAGTGTGTAAACCAAAAATGTTAGTTGTCATCCAAGAGATGACTACTAGCAAGGTTAGTTGCCAAACTATATATTTATACACTTATCTTTGATGACTATCTTATCGCACAACAGGATCGACTGCTGTCCATTGTACCTCATCACTTTGCATTGAGGAGACTGCAGCTGTGGGGGCCCAATGCCCTAGTTTGTGGCCTCATTAATAAGACACATGGCCATGCCTGTGTCCCACTGAAAATCCACCATCAGCCATCAACAGTCAGTTGCAACATGAGATGCTGCATCTTGCCTGCTACTGACAAGGGCACTGGTGTAATAGTTTTTAGCATGCTAACGGGCAATAATTTGATCCATGCCAGTCAAGAAAGATACTTGCGAGATGCCCAGTTCATGACAGATGACATCACAGAAAGGCAGTTACGCCGTTGATGCTATGGGCAGCAATCTGGACATGATTTGACAGCATAAACTCTTTGGGG
Organism: Schistocerca cancellata; assembly: GCF_023864275.1. NCBI lineage: Eukaryota > Metazoa > Arthropoda > Insecta > Orthoptera > Acrididae > Schistocerca > Schistocerca cancellata. Next base: position 118,637,191 of record NC_064629.1, on the reverse strand, counting down.
GTCCTCTGACAATGACTGGGAGGAAAACATTGCATGAGCCTCTGCTCACTTTGAGACACACGGACAGGGAACAAAGTGCTTCAATTTGTGCATGTCTAGTGATGGTGGGGGTTAGATATGACTGACTACTGAATCTTGTGTCGCTGGAGTATTTGCCGATTGGATGCTTGGTAATTCAGATTACAATGTTGACTGGAAGGCATCAGTTGATCATTGACACCAGAGGAGTTGTGAAACATAGCTTGCACTGACGCAGTTACTTCATCAGCTTTGGCTATTTTAACGCATCACTCAGGGTGGTATCAGATGCCTGTAAAGACTTCGCACTAATTTCTTGATCAGAAGTGAGACATAACAACATCACAGATGCAGGCAGGAGTCCACATATGATACACTACAATGGTGACAGGAAAAAATCACACTTCTGTGCCAAACCTTATTAGTCAACAGCCTATGCTACATACAGGGTGTTTCCGTTAAGAGCATGCAAAAATTTAACAGGACATAAAGGATGCTCCATTGAACAATTTGAGGTGGGGAATCTGGGGTCAGAGAAGCCAGCTTAAAGAGATAATAGGAGCAAAATCACATTACTGTGTACTTTCTTAGTTACATTGGTTACAGTTAACAGCAAATACTATCACTGATACAATGAATGTACCATTTGTACTGTATCTTAAAAAATGTGCTGAAAGTGACTGCTATAAATTGCAATGCAAGCATGACATCTGTGAACAAGATGCTGACGAACCCTTACAAATATCCCTGACGTGTTTCAAATCACATCAAAGGGCAGCTACAATTCTGGCAATTAATTCCATCCCCATATACACTGGGATCTTATATGCAAGTGACTTTTGATGGCCTCATAGGAAATAATCAAGGGGATTCAGGTCACATGACCTCGCAGGCTATGAAATAGGACCTATCCTTCAAATCCAGTGACCCGGAAATACAGCACTGAGATGGTTGCGGACATCCACACAGAAGGGAGGCAGTGCACTGTCATGTTGTACTCACATCCTCTCACGAACAGCCAAGGGTACATTCTCCAACAACTCAAGTAGAACTCTTTCTGCACGAACCTCAAGTATAAGTGGCCATTCAGATGGCCAGGTAGGAGATGTGGCCCAATGAGATTGTTTCCTACAATGCTGGCCCAGATATCCACCGCAAAATGTACTTGATGCTTTGACTCTACTACAGTGTGAGGTTTTCCTGATTCCACACATGGCCATTCCTGCTCTTTGAAATACCATCACTGTCAAATGAGGCCTCGTCAATAAATAGCATGACTTGGAGGAAATATGTTTGATCAATCGGTTGTTGGAGCAACCAATGACACAATGCGACCCTTGGTGCAAAGCCAGGCACAAGTATTGCAGGGACTAGTTGTGGGTGATATGGGTGCAATTGTTATGTGGAGTACTTGCCACATGCTAGTATGCGGAGCACCCATTTCATGTGCAAGACGAGTACTTGTAGTGGGGCCCACTACAATTAATTCCAGCACCTCCTCTTCAAAATCAGGTGTCTGAGAGTCCTCATGTTGCCAGGTACCTAGTTTCTCCTTTCCAATGAACCAGACTCCCACATTCATCGATCGAGAGAAATAAACACTTGTCATGACGGATGATGCCCATCAGGAATTTGTTCTCTGTACAGCCTTTCAGCAGCGAGAGCATTGCAACGTACTTCCCCATACAAAAAGTGCACGTCTGTGAGTGCTGTAAAACTGTATCGGTACTGCTCCATTGTGTTGTACTGTATGTCTCTGAATAGCACTGAATAATGAATGGTTCAGTCATCGATTCATAGCATGTTCTGTCATGGGACAACATAAATATGACACAACAGAGCCACCTTATGGACAAGTAAAGTAAACAAAACCTGCATCATGACTTGCTAGTAATCAGGCTCGTCGTCCTTGTTTCCTTGCAGAAAATAAAGAATGTGCATGTCAATAAACAGCACAGTGTGTGTAAACTTGTACACATGTTAGTTGTAAATAAGATGGAAAACAGTAATGCTAAACAAAGCAGTAGATAAGTTTACTTGCATATCTCCTTCAGCTGGCTTCTCCGACCCCAGGTTCCCTACCTCCAATTGTTCAGAGGAGCATGCTCTACATCCTGCTACAATTCTGCATTCTCTTATGGAAGCACCCCGTAGATTTGCATTCTCTTATGGAAGTACCCTGATTTGCTTATGCTGCCTAACACAGTGATTAAACTTGAGCATAGCTCCAATGATTTATCACTTGCACTGGTGGTAACACAGAGACTGGTGGGACAAACAGGTGAGTCCTGATGTCAATGATGGTGGAGTATAGTAAGTGAATGGATAGTGAAAACAAGTATGTAATGTAGCAAAGTTGTCTAAAGCATACACAACAGTTCAGGGAGGAAACCAAATCACAAACATGAATCAGGCAAGGTAAACAGTCAACTATTCAATAATGCACAACTAAAGGCTTCAGAGACTAGCAAGAGACTAATTGGTGTGAGCCAAGCCGTGGTATCTAGGAGCACATTCACATCACGCGATGGTGCACCTGACATGCTTGCCAAGGCTACAGCAGCTCAGGCGTGTGCACTACGGGATAGACTATGTACAGCACACAGAGTCTCTAAAGGGCACTGAGAGAATCGGAACAGATGACACATCGAAAAACCTGTGTTACTGGTGGTACTGTGTGGCCTAATACAGGTCGAAGAGCTCTACTGTAACTACTGAGCAGTGTTCTGGAGGCCAATACTGAAAAACGTCGGTGCCAATGACAAAGGCACACCCGACACCACGGTCCATTCAAGAGCCATCAGTGTACACAAAGGTATTATTGCTAAGTTCCATGCAAAGGTCGAGAAACTTACAGTGATGGATTGAATCTGGAGTTGTTTCCTTAGGAAGCAAATGAAGTCCAATGTGAACACGTGCCACCACATGAAGCCAAGGCAGTGAACGGTTCACACCCATCACGAAAGAAATAGGTAGTGTGATGTTAAGACGCCAGAGCAATAGCCAAAAGTGAACTCCAGGAGGTAAATGAGAAGAGGGATGCGCCCCATACAGGCAGTCAAAAAATTCATCAAAGAAATAGGCATGCGATGGGTGGCCAGGCATGGCAGACAAATGGCATGCTTATCCACTGAGGTGAACATCACGTTGGTATGATGGCGGTAGCTTGGCAGCTTCTGCATGGACACACTCAACCGGGCTAGTGTAAAAGGCACTAGTGGCCAAACAGATTTTGCAATTGTGGATTGTATTTAGACAACGTAAGATGGACGGACATGCAGATGCATATACGAAACAATCATAGTCTAGTTTTGAACAGACAAGGGATCGGTACGAATGGACAAAGTTGGCCTGAACCCCTCCCCAGGAAATACCCATTAGGACATGTAGGATATTGAGGGACCAGGTACAGCAGGCAGCCAGGTAAGAAATGTGGAAGGACCAAGAAAGTTATCTATCAAGCATGAGTCCCAGGAATTTCAAAGTTACAGCAAATGGAACAGCAACAAGCCTAAGATGTAAAGAAGGCAGAGAAAACCCATTGTGCCCCAACAAAGTCATACTAATCTTTTTTTCTGTGGAAAAGTCAAAGCCATTGTCAATACCCCATGAGTAAAGACTATCAAGACACTGCTGAAGATGCTGCTCAAGGAGACAAGTCCATGGTGAACTGCAAAAGATCGCAAAATCGTCAACGAAAAGGGAGCCGAACTGCAACAGATTGCAGAACTGTCAACGAAAAGGGAGCTGGAGATGCCCAGTGAGAGACAGGCCATAATAGGGTTAATGGCTATAGCAAATAGGACAATGCTCAGGATGGAGCCCTGAGGCACCCCATTTTCCTGATTAAATGAGCCCAACAAGGCTGAACCCACAAATACCTTGAAAACTCTGCCTTTTAAAAATTCCTGAAGGGAACGGTGCAGACGGTCTCAGAAGACCCGCATGTAAAGAGTAGAGATGATACCAGTCTTCCATCAGGTTGTCGTATGCTTTCTCCAAATTAAAAAAAAACATGACCATAGTCTGGTATTTCCCCAGAAAACCATTCATGACATGGGTCGACAAAGTGACGAGATGCTCAACTGCAGAACAGTGTGCTCGAAATCCACATTGTGCAGTGGTTAGTATATTGTAAGACTTGAGCCACCATACGAGACAGGCATGACTCATATGTTCCATCACCTTGGAAACACAGCTGGTGAGAGAAATGGGGTGGTAGCTAGGAGGCTTAGCTATGGGTATGAAAGTAGCTATAGCCATCTGCCTTGATGTGATTATATGTATGAAGGAGAAAGGGCTTACCCGCAAGAGAAAGGCTGTGCAACATCAGAATGTGAACACCGTCTGGTTCTAGGGTCGAAGATGGGAATGAAGTGAGAGCATGATCTAGCTCACTTATAGTAAAATCACATTCACGATTCTGACAGAAGAAGGGTATCATCCAAGTCTCCTCCATTCGTTTCCAATGGAGGAAGGCAGGGTGATAGTGGGTGGAGCTCAAAATCTCTGCAAAAATAGAGACCTAAGATTTTAGAGATAGCAATGGGGTCCACAATGGCATCATACGTTACAGTCAGGCCGGAAACTGGACATTGGCCCAGAGGATCGTCAGAGGTTGATCCACACGATGGAAGAGGGAGTGGAACTGGTAAAAGAACTGGTAAATGAAATCCAGCAAGCTGTTTTTTCTATCACAAAGAATGTGACGACACTGCGCACACAACTGTTCATAATGGATGCAACTGTAGGATTACAGTTAAAATCGTGGAGAGTAAAACTCTGCATGCGAACTGTGTCAAGGCACACCTCAGTCCACTAAGGGACTGGGACATGGCACAGTAAAGGTGGAGGTGAAGTGCAAGGAGCGGAATGTTCTGCAGCAGTAAGAATAATGTTTGTAAGATATTCAACCTGGTCATCACAACGGGGAACAGTTGTTTGTTGAAGGTCACCAGGGAGTAGTAAAGCCTCCAGTTGACCTTAGAAAGCTGCCAATTAGTTTTACATGTAAGGAGGGGGGGGGGGGGGAGGAGGTAGGAGTCAGCAAACAGATAGCACATGAGATATGGTCACTCAAGTACGTGTCAAGAGAGAATGAATGGACCACTCGAGATGATGCAGCTGGGCAGTGCAAAATGAGAGGTCCTAATGGGAACAGGTGTTTGTGGAGTCTGAAAGGAACATTGATGCCCCAGTGTTACGGCAGATGATGATGAGTTGGTTGAGAAGGCCAGCCAAGAGGGCACCTCTCGGACATGTTCTGGAAGAGCCACAAAGGAGCATTAAAGTCACCGAGCAGCAAAAAGGGGTGAGGGAGTTGCCCAGTAAGTGGGAGGAAGTCTAACCTGGTGTCACCGAATGATGGAGGGATGTAGACAGTACAAAGAGAAAGATGAAGACAAGAAGGAAAATGCAGACTGCAACAGCTTGTTCAGTGAGATGGATCGACTATGATCATCATACTGGATGTGCAGCATGACTCCCCCACGAGATGGCATGCCATCCTAGGGGAGAGGGCAAAGCGGACTGGAAAGAAATGAGATAGGTCAAAGCAGTCGCAAGGGTGCAATTTTGTTTTCTGGAGGCAGGAAACAAATGGACACTGAAATTCCAAGAGCAGCTGTAATTCCTCCTTGTTGGATCTAACACTGCGAACGTTCTGTTGGAGGAGAGTCATCACGGGGAAAAGGGGAAAAAATGAAGGGTTGTCACCTTGACAGCTACCAAGACTCACTGCTACAGGACACAGAGGCTGCAGGATCCTGTTCCATCTACACAGGTGACAGCCTTCTCACTGGGTCGTCCTGAGGATTCCGGTGGATAAACAGTTGCCAGTGCGCACCAGCAAAACTGAGGTCGGCTGGGTGAGGATGCCATGCACCACCACCGTCAAAGAGTATTTCGAGTCAGTGAAGGACAATTTGCCTTTGATTTCTTGGAGCCTTTGTCGTTGACAGATGAAGACTCATGTTTGCCGGCTGGAGGGAAGTAAAAAGTCTTCGAGAGTATTCCTTCTGTCCTTCCCAGCCTGCCGGTTGTGTAGACGGTGATTTCACTGCCAGAGGCAAAGATTTGGTGGCTTGTTGCACAGTTGGAGGAGGAGACAGGAATGCGACCATGACACTGGGTGATTTTGCAACTGCAGTGTTGAATTTCAGGTTGCAGGTGTACATGGCCTTGTCCTTCATGGAGCGAGATGGAGTAAAAACGATACTGTAAGTGGCAGATGGTAAAACGCAGGGCTTCCGACTAGCCAACAACCTGTGAGTGACAGGGTAAGGTACTTTCCCTTCACCCGGATCTCCTGGATGGCCCACTCAGTGAGATACATGGGACATTGTCAGGATAAGGCTGCATGGTCATCATTGTGATTGATACAGTGGGGAGAAGGAGGTGGGCAATTGCCCTCCTGAGCCTCTCTACCACAAGTAACATATCTAGCCGTGTCTCGACAGGACATTCGAGTGTGGTTGTATTGTTGACACTGGTAGCAGTGTATCAGGTTTGGAATGTATTGTCGGACCATGACGACTTCATAGCCTGCTTTAATCTCTGATGGAAGCACTACTGTTACATCAACCTTTTTCATTATCTGATGGACTGCAGTGATACCCTGATCAGAGAGGTAAGTTTGGAGTTCTCCCTCGGTCAGACCACCGAGCAGTCTAGTGTAAATAACACCCCAAGATACAATTCAACATTTAGGCCTCGACACAAACAGAATAGCTGTGGAATCTTCACCCTCATTCCGTTTACATTTAGTAGATGTAGACTGACATGGTGATTGACTATATATATATATATATATATATATATATATATATATATAATGAGACTTACCAAACAAAAGTGCTGGCAGGTCGATAGACACACAAACAAACACACAAAATTCAAGCTTTCGCAACAAACAGTTGTTTCATCAGGAAAGAGGGAAGGAGAGGGAAAGACGAAAGGATGTAGGTTTTAAGGGAGAGGGTAAGGAGTCATTCCAATCCCGGGAGCGGAAAGACTTACCTTAGGGGGAAAAAAGGACAGGTATACACTCTCGCGCACACACACACACACACACACACACACACACACACACACATATCCATCCGCATATACACAGACACAAGCAGACATTTACAAATGTCTGCTTGTGTCTGTGTATATGCGGATGGATATGTGTGTGTGTGCGAGTGTCTGCTTGTGTCTGTGTATATGCGGATGGATATGTGTGTGTGTGTGTGCGCGCGAGTGTCTGCTTGTGTCTGTGTATATGCGGATGGATATGTGTGTGTGTGTGTGTGTGTGTGTGTGTGTGTGTGCGCGCGAGTGTATACCTGTCCTTTTTTCCCCCTAAGGTAAGTCTTTCCGCTCCCGGGATTGGAACGACTCCTTACCCTCTCCCTTAAAACCTACATCCTTTCGTCTTTCCCTCTCCTTCCCTCTTTCCTGACGAAGCAACCATTTGTTGCGAAAGCTTGAATTTTGTGTGTTTGTTTGTGTGTCATGTGGAATGAATGTGTGTTATATATATAAATTTCCCCATGATTGCCAGCGTCTGCGATTGCACGCTCCTTCCAACTGGCCCCTCTCTTATTGCCAGCGTCTCCGATTGCACACTCCTTCCAACTGGCCCCCCTCTTTGGTGATTATTCACATCTCAGGTTACACCTCCTAAAGTTCTCACGCAGGGACCAACTGGCAATTTGGGAAGGTAAAAGCTAAGGCCATCACACCTCCCTGGACCTGGCCTGTACAAGGGAGTTTGTGTGAATCCTACCGGTGCTGGGAATTACGTGTTACGCAGTCGCCTTTTACATGTCAGACCCATGGTCCAACCTTCAGGAGCACACAGGGAGGAAGAAGAAACAAACCTGCCATGCCAACCTGGATTTTAACCCATTCCAAGCTTAACAGCTGGCTATTTCCTCATTCTACATGAGGAGCACTGATAGGCTGGTAAAACTGTGGTGGACCTAGCTGCCATAAATGATCATTATTTCAGCCATGCAGAATCTTTCATTGCCTGCCACCAGCTACAAGAGGGGCATTCCACACCCCATTGACGATCCAAAATGAGTCGCCTAGTTGCTATTACTAGATGCTGCCTTCATTAACTGCACAACTACTGGATGCACCAAGGCCCGATGCCACCGTAAGTCAAACTGGTGGCCTTTCAGTAAGGGAAAGAGGTGCATGGTTCAGCAAAGCTGCAAAGATGCAACCTCCTTGCAGGCACACACTATCATTGCAAGCTTTCCCCTGCAGACTGCTGCCTCTGCCACCAATGCTGAGGCCCTCAGTTCCACTTTACATGCTCAAATGTTTCGCACAGTGAGTCACGCAGTTACACTACATGGCCAATTTCTGTTGATCCCGTCATTGCAGATTGCTGCCTGCCTGTCCAGGGAGCAGATACAGCATTACATTGCCAGAATGCTGACCACATAACCTCACCTCAGCTGTTGCCCACTCAACAGGATGAGACCATGCGGTTGCCATTACATGAAGCCACTTGCTGAGCTGAGAATCTTTCCACAACCAAGATCAGCTGGCACCTGGGGAGCGCTGACAGTCACCTGGCAACGCTACAACTGATGTATTTATCACTCAGAATAAATGTACTAATGTAACTGCTGTGTTATGAATTGCCATAGACAAACACCTGGCTCCATGAATGCGCTGCTCAGTGAAGCGACATTCAATGCCATCTCCATCAGTGACACTCGATGCCATCTCTGTCAGTAATGTGGTACCCGATTACACTAGCCATTCCGATAACCTGCTACAACTGTCATCAGTAATGCTACCCAGCTACAACTGCTGACAGAAGTGGCTTCTGACAATAACAGTCTGAAAGAGTAGACTGGATTTGAGACACCAACAGATGCAACGTGCAGCAGCACAACAGTGGGGCGAGCAGAAAAACTGCTTCCTGGTTATTTTCTGCAATGGCAAGTCAGTCTCCTAACAGATTTCCAATTCTGGTTTGCATGTGCAGGTCATGAGAGACCCATATAATGATTTGAGGGTGTGTAAAGTGAATTTTGAAAGGATCGTATGTTATTTTGTGCTTAGTATGGGCAATGTAACATTCTGAACAAGGAGTCTGGCCCAATTGTCATTTGGAAGTTTGTTTTGTATAAAGTATTAAAGACGAGCGGCCAAACTGGAGAAGAAATTGAATGTAACGAGAAGTATTAATATAGAATTAGATTTATGTGCCCCTCTCATCATCATATTTTACTCAGCTGTTGTGTTTTTGTATATTAGATAAAGGTTACATAATGACACGGTTAAAGACACAATGGGGCAATAGACAAACCAGTTAAACTGTGTGCAGTATCAATGAGGCTCAATTTGCATGACTAAGTACTGCAAGGTACAGGGAAACATAACACTGCAGAAAGGATTCCACCTGTAATTAACACTGAAGTGAGGGAATTATGTGCATTGTGTCAGCATAGTTTTAGGGATGGATATCCTGGAAAACATATGACAAACCTCTTTTGCAAAGATAAAGTATAGGGGATGTAAAAAAAAACCAGTGAGTGAAGAAACCACCGTATGAACGAGAACGAAGTGTTTTGCCGTATTATTTTATTAGTTTGGTCTCCGTATTTGTTACAGTCTGTCTGAGTGAAAAACTAGGAAAGTTCAGTGAGCTAATAGCAACTTGCAAAGGCTGCATTACTTCAGAGCACATGCTCCAGCACATGCAGGGATATCACAGTAAACTATACCACCAAGTAACTTGACCTTGTCTATGCAGCCTACATCTATTTAAGGTACAGAACCAAAAACCCACCTGAACTCCCAGTACACCAAATTCTGATGGAATGGGTCATCATTAAGACATATTAGAAATAGTAAACAACACAGACAGATTAGAACTTCGGCCTGTTCCGACTGGAGAACTGCTGCCTACAGGACAGTGCGAGGGGGGCAAACTACGATCATGGAAGTTTGTCGCCAATCCCTCAATCCCTCCAACTCTTATCCTAATGATGCTGCAGCCTTCCCGACACCTTGCTACAACTGGTGTCTGAAGTGCTGTGCCACTATATATTCCTTATGTATCTAATCACGTTACATCCTCACACAACTACTTCTCCATCCGCAGCACACCTTACTATGCCAATCTGTTTATGAGCCATCCAGAGGAAAACTTTCTAACATCCCAGAACCCCAAGCCCCTTGTGCAGGTTCACTGATTGCATCTTCATGATCTGCACCCAGGGCCAAGACACCTGGTACGCATTTCCAGACAGCCTAAACACATCTCTCATTCACTTCACCTGGTCCTCCTCCTCAGTCTAACATGCCACCTTTCTGGACCTCAACCTCCACCTCTCTGATGGCTCTGTCCACACTTCTGTCTGCACCGAACCCACTAACCATCAAAAGCACCTGCTTTTTGACAGCTGTCATCCCTTCCACAGCAAAAAATCACCTTCATATTGTGGATCATGTAAATCTGTGGGTGCATTGGTGGAGTAGAGGGCTGTGTAGTGCTGGAGTGGGAACAGGGAAGGGGATGGGTTGGTGAAGGTCAATGACTGACTAAGGTTAAGGCCAGGAGGGTTACTGGAATCTAGGGTACATTGTACAGAGTGTTCCCACCTGCACAATTCAGTGATCAGGAATGGAGAGAGTACAAGTCTAATGTCGAGGGTCACATAAGTTAGAAATTGAGGTGCCATTTTTCCGTCAGTGCTATACTGGCTTGCTTCCTTCCTTACCTCTACAGTTCTGCGACTATGACGAGTTCAAGAACAGCAGGACTGCAGTCACTTCCCACTCGTTGATTTGTTCCCTCTCACTGAAGCATGCAATACTGTGAGGCTAGTTGTGACTCAGTACAGAAGTTGAGTGTGTGATTTTGCTGTTGTCAGGTAGCATGGGTAAGACGTAAATCACTGACGACTCTCAGGATCAGACTGCCTATAACGAATCTGCATTTTGAGAGACTGTGGAAGGCGTAAGACGAAAATTATGTGATGCATTATATATAACTGCAAATGTGCTCCATAAGAGGAAGAGTGATAGTTGGAAAAAGTTTGATTTTTGCAGTCCATGCTTACAATGAAAAATGTGCAATGATCATCTAACGCAAACAAAAGATTTGTATTCTAGTTTATTCATCCTCCACCTTGAGAAAATGTGTGCTCCAACACACAAAAACAGGTCACAGAGAAATGTCAACATTATGGCCCTACAACTGAAAAATGCACTATTTGTGTATTTTTTTTTGTCACAGCAACTTGCATTTTAGGATTACTAGAGCATTGTGAAGCTTATGATTCATTTCTGTAACTACTGAGAAGACCGGTGTAAATTTATGTCAATAATTAACCAACACTTAACAAATATCCTTCATCCTTGTAACCTGTTTTCTTGTACTGTCTTTCATAGACTTGGTAACTCGTCAAAAGGATTTATAAACAGAATAATTTTCACTGATAACCCATCAATCACTACTGCTAACTCATCAATCACTGTATCAGTATATAGTAATCATCATAGTCAACAATTGTTCAAGCATCAATGGCACAAGTCCTCTTTCATACTTGTGAACTCGTGTATTTGCTCTTCTTTCTACCCCAGTAAAGTCCACTTGCACCTGACAACAGGCTCCAGTGAGGAGTTTTCACTTAAATGGGCAGCAGCAGAAACTGATGAGTTTAGGCTCTGAGCATACAGAGACTGCAAGCTGAAATAGTGCACTTTAATTGTGAACAATGAAAATACTAATGCCATGGACAACTGTTCTGCATAATACAAGTAGTCCACAGTCAGGATTAACCATACACATGTCATGCTTACCAGTCTGGTAGTTCACTCAAACATTAATAATGAACACACAACTATTCTTAATGGAAGTAAATACAATTAGAGGTCTGTTTCCCATTTTTTGAAGCACCTCAAGACAAGAACAGTGAAGAGATGGTGTGTACACCATATCGTGGGGCAAAAATAATGACGTGTGGCAATTGGACAAAGCAAAGAACAGAACCAGATGGTGTCCAGAAGATGTACAAATGTATAATCAACAATCCGTAATAACCAATGCCTATCCTCAAAACAACAATACAATTAAAGCAAGCCAACAAAATTGTGTTGTTAATTATTGTGAAGGTGCTTTCATTACTAATGTCATGAGCTCTCTCATAACATTAACTGATCACAGAAGTTGCTCCAAGAGTGATAATTTCATCCAACATCCAAGTAAATGAAGAATAAATAATGCTATATATAAAAAATGCATGTATCTTACTTTGACTTTCCTGTTACAGTGTTGGCTATTGTTCTCAAAATGTTTGGTGGTTTTATCAGCTCTTTCAAAATATTAGATTCAGTAGCTAATGGAAACCCATTATCCAACATTTCATCAAGCAACTGAAAAACAGAATAAATATGTTATTAAAAGCATAGAGAAAATCTATGACCAACCCAGTTTTTTCCTTCTCACTCACCTCATATACCACTACATAATGTTCCTTTATAATTGATTCTGTGCATTCACCGAAATAATCTTCAAAGGTGTCCACAACACGATGAAGGAACTCAATAACAAATAAAGGCGGCACTGGAAAGCAAGAAAGTAAAGTATTATGTACTTGATTTATGCCAGAATGCAAATCACTATCTGCTACGAAAGTCAAGATGTGTCTATGAAAACAAGACAAAAGCTGAAACGTGTATAACGTAAAAGAACCTAGGCTTTCATTATTCTGCGTTAAGTGGAGCATACACGGGGCCAAACACAAGACCTGTCCCTGTTATGAAAATTCATGCAACACACATGAATGAATAAATGTTTTAAAGTAAGTCATAGCTACAGTGTTTTGCTCAGGAAATAGGTTTGAAACTGACAAATACCATCAAATATGAAGTGTGCTCCATCACATGAGTTCTTGGTCCCAAAATAAGCAGCAAGAGAAAGGTTCATTGCCAAACTGTGTGTGTTTAAGGCAACATTAGGAATTATTGAAAAGAATAAAAAGATGTCAATTGTTCTATTGAAAACACAAATGTTCATAACAAAGAAACAGCAGTGATATGTGGATACACACACGAATGAAACATGCTATCTGTGATATGATAAGGGTTTATGGATGACTGAGTATCCAGACTAGAGTTGCACAGATCACAGGTAATTGTGTAACTTTGACACTTATTAACAGTGCTCTTGTTGAAATAATCTGTGATTAATATGGTTGAAATGTAATGAATGAATCAACAACAAAAAATCAACAACAATGCTTTCTGCATATTACAATGGTTATCTTACAGTCTTTCTCACTTTGAACCAGACAAAATGAAACATGGTAACAGTGGGTATTATTCTAAAATGTACTCCTAAAACCTACATTAAGGAAGGAAGGAATATTAAAGTTTAATGTCCCATTGACAATGGGGTCATCAGACATGGAGTACAAGCTTATGTTGTTCAAGAAAAAGGATGGATATTGGTTGTGCCCTTTTGCTGGAAATACCTCAACATTTACCTGGAGTGATTTAGGGAAATTATGGAAAACCTCAATCAGGATGATCAGACACGTGTTCGAACTGTTGCCCTCCTGAATGGGTGTCCAATGTGCTACCCGCTGCACCACCTCACTCAGGAAAACCTAGATTAATTAATAGACTAAAGGATAATATAAGAAAAATGTGCTTGGCTGATCACTTACATAAGCTGTGATCAATCATAAGGTTGGTTTGAACACAGTAGTGCTTTACTAGGCAGGTGCTTTTGGATGTGGTTTGCCTTTGCCTGTCTCTGTCCCCTGAACTGACATACCCAGCCAGTTATAGATGAACCTACACTCCTATGTGGACTCCGAACCACAGTCCAACTTAGCATTTCTCATTTCAACAAACATTTCAGAGGTGAAAGAAGTGATAAGTGACACACGAAAACCCTTTGACTGACTGGGGATTGAACCCAAGACCTTTGGTACGTAGTCTGACACATTACCAAAAAGCAACACTGGTAAGTCACAGCAAACTCCTCCCTTATAATGTTGCAAGCAGACTGAACATTGAACAAAATCCGTTCATTCACAGCAAATTAATCTCTGCATCTCTTAAAATAACAGAGAGGGGTGATTATAAACTAACCTCTGGGCTCTTATCTGAATATAAATAATCAGGTAAAATGTGTCACTTTGAGTAATATACAACAGTTCCTCTTGCTAGATGCAGTATCTAAATGTCAAAGGACAGTGCCCAATTTGTAAATGAATTAGAACCATTTCATATTGCTGGAGTGGCTGGATGAAGAGGAGGACCATCTCAGTCAAGCTATCAGCTTAGTCACCCCCTATGCAACGCCCACCACTTGTGGCACTTTACCTCAACAGTGAGATAGCAGCAACTAAATAGGATGTGATGCAGTGCAGGTCCCACTGGCTGTGAACAATTGAATTGATTTTCCTAAATTCTTATGCACTGTAGTACCTGTATTGAACATCAAGATGGTCTGAAGGGAGCTGGGGTTTCTTTTAAGTTGTGTTCCATTTCACAGTCTTTTACATTGACTTTGATGATCATATGACACCATACTATACTTTTATGTGTAGAAGAGTGGGAGTTTTCTTCCGTTTTCAAAAATCAACACACACAGACTATATGGTATTTCATTATACTGCTGTTCGCCATTTCACACACTTTATCAACAGATGCTCATTTCTCAAGTTGAACAAAACTAATACTTAATGGTGCACCCTGACTGATAAGAGTAATTTTAGATGAGTAAGAAGCATTCATAGAAATCCCAGCTGGATCTACATATGTTCTCAGCAAACCACTGTAAAGTGCCACAATGTGTGTGTGTGTGTGTGTGTGTGTGTGTGTGTGTGTGTGTTCAGATTTGAAACTGAATACTGCTGTGCCTGAAATTAAATATTCTTCTTGGACCACATCGAATTATAACATTTTAACTGTCACTGGTTCAATTGTGTCTGTGCTCGCAGCTGAGAATGTTTCAAGCAATTTCAACTTTCTACAAAGTAAGACACCACACTTCTTTTCTCAAATGCTTAAATTGTATCCCAAATGTACAATACTTCACCAGTTAGTAATAGGAAACATTGCTTGTCTCTTCAGTTTGATATCAGACATCCGACTACAAACAGTTTTGGCAGATAGCTATAAGTTTTGCGTTCTGCTGCAATGTCATTTAGCATTGTATGGCACATGCATTTTCTTGGTGGTGCAATGTGCTAAGGATGTTACACATATTGTTCGCAGGTATTGCAACTCGTGGTAATACTCCAATTGAAGTCCCACCTTGAACACGTGTAGTGTCCATCTATGTAAGTGTTACATATGTTTTATGTAACACTTACACACACACACACACACACACACACACACAGTTTTCTTTTCTTAATTAAAAAACTATTATTTTTTAACTATCGAGATCATCATTCATTGGCCACATAGACGTAGAGTTACACATTAGTCTGCTGAAGTGATATGTTACACCACATATTCCCCAGCTTTGGCTAAAAATGTCACAATGAATATATAACGTAAGTAAATAAATATGTGGTAGTACCTAGGTTTAAACTCTCAGCCATTTTAATTACCATGCAGTCTTTACACCTTTCATATTTTGTGTAGCACTGCATTAATTATCTTTCAACACAGAATTCAGAAAATTATTTGTTTCTTTTTTGAAGTTGACATTGGATTACTTGAGCATTGCTACATCTCAAGCAATCCTATGAAAGCAGGTTTAAGTATACTAACACAAGAAGGGTTTACGTGAGGGAACTATTGAATGTGGATTGAGAGAGGATAGAACTGTGCCCCTGGTGGGGCAGTAAGAAAGGAAAGGTGAGACTAGGAATTCCAGAGCCTGAGAAAGAAAGAAGACAGACCCCAAAGGCTAACCCCAAAGACAGACACCCTCCCCAACCTCGTTCAGCATCCTTCCCTGGCAGGCAGACCTATGCGCTGCAGACTGCTAACCCACCACAACCCACCATGTGTTGCTCACTACTCCGCCTAAGTCTTAGTCAGTCCATCATGCGCCTGGGCTGGCCTGGCAATCCCATCCAGCCCAGCCCATAGCTCCTGAGATGCAGTGTGGCCAATGCCACAAAAGTCACTCCGTGAGCTACGTCAGTAGCGCTCATCTCATCCAATTCTTGCAGGCTCATAAAATTTAATGTAATCTACCCAGTGTATATGATACACTAAAGCTGTAAGAGCTAGTTTGCTACAGCATAAGCAGTGACGTGTACTTTTATATTTCCCTACAAAAGATTTCATAATATATAATAAAAAAACTACATCCATTATGAACATAACTACCACGAAATATCTTATTTGGGTAACAGGATCAAGAAGCATGAAGCAGGAAGGTTTTGTTTCTTGTAAGCTTTCTGAGAGAATTGTTCATCCTGTACTTACATTAAATAAAAATATGCAATTTTATAATAAACAATTTTGGTGAGAAACGTACCAAATAATTGTATATAAGTAGACTGTCCTTCAAGTTTTGAGCATTTATTGTACTCTCTGAAATGGCAAGTACCGCATGACTCAAATCATTTTCTGCCAAGGCACTAAATTTACATTTATATCTATGTGGCTATTCTTCAATACACACTTAAGTGTTTGGTAGAGGGTTCACAGAACCAGTTTCACACTAAAAGGAGTGTTAAATAAGAAACACAACACTTATATCTGAAAGCAGGTTGGTTTTATTTAGGGGCCGGCACAGAACCACTCTACTGGTCGACACCATAGTCAACGTCTTGCTGCATCAGTAACAGCCCAATCATTAATGTACTGCTCCCTGTGGATTGCATCCTTCATTAGGCCACAGGTGGAAGTCGGAAAGTGCGAGATCCAAGTTGCTGCGTGGATGACAAGGAACAGTCCAATGGAAGTTCAGTGAGCTCCTCTCAGGTGCACAAACTTGTAAAGCCCTGCGTTCTCATGGAGAAGGGGAAGTTCGTTTGCACTTTAGTCGTGATGAACACACTCTTCAATTTCCTGAGTTTAGCACCTTGTTCATTGCAGCACCATGAGGGAGGACAGAAAACAGAACGGTCCCTTCAGAGTGCCAGAAGACTGTCACCATGACTTTAGCAGTTGAGGTTGTGGTTTTGAACTTCTTCTTCAGAGGAGAGTTGGTGTGGTGCCACTCCACGGACTGCCATTTTGTTTTCAGTTCAAAGAGAAAGATGAACCCATGTTTGATTCCCTGTGATGATGTCCTACAAAAACAAATTGACACAATCAGCCTCTTAAAGTGCAAGCAATTCTGCACAGATGGTCATTCATTGCTCTTTACGGCCTTCTGTCATGCGGTGAGGAACCCAGGAGGCACACACCTTTGAGTACCACAACTAGCGAATAAGTGTGTCAGCACTACCAACAGAGGCGTCTAGTTGTGCAGCGAGGTGTTTTATTGTGATCCACTTATCACCTGGAATGAGTGTGTCCACACATTCCAACACTGCAGGAGTCACAGCTGGGTGCAGTTGCCTGGGATGTGGGAGATCAGACAAATTTGCGCAACCTTTTTACGATGACGACAGACGCCTCGCCCAATGACTCACGGTGCCTTTGTTCATTGCTAGGTCTCCGTACACATTCTGCAAGTGCCTAAGAATCTCAGCAATGCTTAGGTTCTCTGCCACAAGAAACTCAGTGACAGTTCTCTGCTTGGACTGCACCTCTGTTTCAGACATCATTCTGAAGGCTATGTATTGTGGCACCACCTATTTGAACTTCATGAAACTTTAGGTACTGAAGTGGGAATATTCCATGATGTCCCACCACAAAGTCCACAGCTTTTCACCTGAAACTGGCTGAGGAAAAATGGTGTAGCATTACTTATTGAATGCTTCTCATATTTCTTGATAGGTCCATTCTTGAATATCACGTGTTAAAAATCAATACCTTAATAATTCTGTGCAACCCCTAACAAGTTACCCCTTCCTTTAACTTTCTCAATGTCTTCCATATATACAATTAGATAAGTATCCCCCACCACGCAGCAATACTCCAGGACATGATGAGGAAGTACAGTAGATTCATTAAATCATGTAAGCATTCTACCAATAAAATAGTCATCAGTTTGCCTTCCCCATCAGTTTCATTTTTTATGTTACTTCCAATCTGAAGTGTTTGTAATTGTGAAGCTTTCTGCAAATCTATAATTAAGGAATCAGCTTTACATCCCCTGTCAATAGCATAATTATTTTGTGTGAATGAAGAGCCAGTCGTGTTTCACATTTGCTGACTTCGTGTTGGTTGTGTGTCAACAGATCATTTTCTATGAGATATCTCGTAATGTTGGTACACAGCATACATTCCAAATACCTGATACAAATCTATGTCAATAATATGGGTTTATAATTCAGCAGATTACTTCTATTTCCTTTCTTAGTTATTGGTACAAACTGTGCAATTTTCCAGTCTTCAGATATGCATTATTTGTCAAGCAAGCAGTTGTATATGACTGCTAAAAATTGAGTTATTTCATCAGGATACTCTGACAAGAACCTAACTGGTATAAAGTCTGGACCAGAAGATTTGCTTTTCTTAAGTGACCCAAGTTGCTTCACTACACCAAAGTATCTACTTCCAAATTACTCGTGGTGACAGCTGGCCGCAATTCAAATTCCATAGTACTTGCAACAACATCTATTGCGAAGAAATTTTGGAAAACTGTGTTTAGTAACCCACTTTAGTTAAATTGTTGTTGGTAACAGTATCACTGACATCAAACAATGACGGTACTGAGTATGACTCACTTCTGGTATACTTTACATATGAACAGAACCTCTTTGGATTTTCAGCCAGATTTAGTTTTGTTGTGGAAACTACTGAAAGTATTTCACATTGAAGCCTGCACTAAGTTTTGAGCAGCTCAAAAATGTTGCCATTTTGGAGATTTTATGTCCTTTTTAAATCAGGCATGCTTTTCTCACTGTCTGCAACAGTGTCCTAATCCGTTTTATGTACCATTTGGGACTTCTTCAGTCCCTTATTAATTTGCTTGGTATTCAAAGTTTCATTGCTGTCGACACTACTTCTTTGAATGGCACGGTATTCAGTCTCGCTATAACCACCTTTTGGCCACTAATTTCTGCATTCTTCAAGACACTGTTTGCTAAGGATTGTTTGTAGCTAGAAGTGTTATTGCAACTGTTTACACTTCATGTGGACTCCTGTGCTAATTTCTCAAAGTAGACTAACAGCAGTAATGAATAAAATCTTATATGCCAGTCTATAAAGGTTGGGATATTTATACACAATAATTTCCAGCAGTAAAGCAACATATTTGGATCTTCACTGTCCTGTTTGTTTGCTGTTAGGTACTGTTTCTTTTTGTCTTCAAATACATACTGACATTCCTCAGTGTGTCACACTCAGAAGCCCTTCTTCAAACTTGATCTTCTTGGATGACAGTCTTATTCTCTTATGTAGTTTCATTTCATGTATCTGAAAAAAGAACCAGTAACTTCAACTACAATAAATCACTTTCAAATGACTCTTAGAATGAGTACAATACCACAAAGAGGGAGGATTAGCTATTCCCATCTCTTTACCTTAAAGCATTTAGCTAAATCAGGATAAGAGCTAGTTTGACTAACCAGCAATGCAGATGAATTAACCAGTTATGCCTTGAGCTTGATCTTCAATTGAGTTAATGGGAGATGGAAGGCAAACGGGCTGAAAGAATCAAATTTTAGATTTTTGCATACTTGAGGTGCCCACTATTTCCTGTGTAAAACAGTTTTTGTTTCATATAACTATGACAATTTTTTCGTGAGATATGATGGTTTTCCCGACACAATGTGCAATCTGGCATTTAAATGCCATCATCTTTTTTTGCACTGTGCAGAGATAATGCACAGGTTTCCTTTATTCCTTGTAAGTTATTTCATGCTTCTCCTGTTTACCCTGAATCTACTGTCGATACTCATCATTACGATCATGTTTGTTATTGTTTCTGAGTGCTATTTGTTGTACTTTGTGAAGTTGGTTGTGAGTGAAATGTCACAGTATGCCATTCCATATTCCGAATCCTTCGAACTGACAGTGCAATACCGATCAAAGGTCTGATTCCAGAATACTGATCTCAATTTGGCAAGCCTGGTAGGGAGTTCATTCACTGGGATCCCAACACAGCCCGGGATCCAGACAAACACTGATTAGCATCCACATTGTCCTAGGGAAAAAAAGGGAATCCTGGATAGTCAGGACCAATGGATGACAAGGGTAACTCTGGTCAAAAGCTTGTAAAGTATTCAAAGAATTGCTACAGATCAGGAAAGGCTCACCAGTGCAGGAATGCATATGTTAAAGAGCAGCAGAGATGGCTACCAACTCCACAGTGAAAGCACTGCAGTCGTCTGGTACGGAGTGGAGTTCATTAAATCTCATTAGAATGTAAGCAAAGCCAGCGTGACTGGCTGCCATTAGTATAGACTACTTCTGAACTCCGAAACACACTGAAAATTGAGCAGAACTGCACCATGGAGTTGTACAAGATTGGGCCTGGAGAAGAGGGGGATAGATGGGGAAGCTGGAGATCAGAAAAACAGGGAACAGATGCAGATGGCAAATGTAACCCCAGATCTGGGCCACCACTGCAGGAGGTGGATCTTCATATCTGGAAAGAGGAGACAGTAGTTCGGGGGATCGGATGATAGCTGTACATCTGAAGAGGCAGTTTACCTGATTTCAAAACTGGAAAGAAGGCACTTTCTCGACACTGGGAAAGAAATTCTCCTTCATTCCACAGACGTTTAAAAATGACAAGATATGACACTGGCTGGCCACCAATAAGTGTTGAAGCATTTCATTGTGCACCTGGTCCGGTCCAGGAGCTGTGTCAAGGCAGAGTGCAAGGCCGATGGCGAATTCCCACTCACTAAAAAGGGTATTAAATGGCTCCACGCAGTGGAGAACGGAGGATAAAGGGAGTCATTCCAGACTCTGTTTGAGAAGATGGAACAGGTTGGGTAGTGGACTGACGCTGAGGCCAAAAATACACCTGAGCTTTGCCCATACCTGCAAAGATGGAGTATGTCACCATAAGGCAGCGACATATCACTTCCAACAAATCTGCTTCTGTCATTTAAGAAGATAATGGGCCTGGGCATGAAGTCACTTCAAGGCCAAGAGGTGGTCGAGAGATGGATGCCATTTGTAGTGCTGAAAGACATGATGACAGGCTTTAATGGCTCTGAGCACTATGGGACTTAACCAGGCTTTAATAACCATAGCAATTTCTGAGGTCCACTAAGGGGCAGTCTTCTGTTGGGGAGAAGCCAAGAAAGAAGGAATTGCTGAAACAGCTGCTGAAAGGATGGTGTCAGTCAAAACTCATATGCACTCGTCAATGCCATTGTGTGGTGAAAAAGTTAGGATGACAGCTGAGGAAACAGCATCTCAATTGACATTCGAAAAGGCCCACCTGGGAGGGCATACAGGCAAGTGATGCTGGAGAAAAGACGAGAAGTTTTGAAAATGATTGCTATCATACAAATTGTTATGAGCCTCCCACTGCATGTACGGAAGGAATCCAGGGTGACTGACTGGCTGGCTGGCTGGCTGGCTGACTGACTGAGGGGTGTTATGGCACCAAACGGAGAGGTCCTAATCTAAATCTACATCAATACTCTGCAAATCACATTTAAGTGCCTGGCAGAGGGTTCATCAAACCACCTTCACAATCCTCTATTATTCCAACTTCGTATAGCGCGAGGAAAGAACGAACACTTATATCTTTCTGTACAAGCTCTGATTTCTCTTATTTTATCATGGTGATCATTTTTCCCTATCTAGGTCGACATCAACAAAATATTTTTGCATTTGGAGGAGAAAGTTGGTGATTGGAATTTTGAGAGAAGATTCCTCTGCAATGAAAAATGCCTTTGTTTTAGTGAAGTCCATCCCAAATCCTGTATCATTTTGGTGACACTCTCTCCCCTATTTTGAGATAATACAAAATGTACTGCCCTTCTTTGAACTTTTACGATGGACTCCATCAATCCTATCTGGTAAGGATCCCACACCGTACAGCAGTATTCTAAAAGTAGACGGACAAGTGTAGTGTAGACAGTCTCCTTAGTGATCTGTTACATTTTCTAAGTGTTCTGCCAATAAAACGTAGTATTTGTTTAGCCTTTCCCACAACATTTTCTATGTGTTCCTTCCAATTTAAGTTGTTTGTAATTGTAATACCTACGTATTTAGTTGAATTTACAGCCTTCAGATTTGACTGATTTATCATGTAACCAAAGTTTAATGGATTCCTTTTAGCACTTATGTGGATGATCTCACACTTTTCATTATTTAGGGTCAACTGCCAATTTTCACACCATACATATATCTTTTCTAAATTGTTTTGTGCTTTGTTTTGATCTTCTGATGACTTTACTAGTTGACAAATGACAGTGTCACCTACAAACAACCTAACATGGCTGCTCAGATTGTCTTGCAAATCGTTGATATAGGTAAGGAACAGCAAAGGGCCTATAACACTACCTTGGGGAATGCCTGATATAACTTCTGTTTTGCTCAATGACTTTCCGTCAGTTACTATGAACTGTGACCCCTCTGACAGGAGATCACAAGTCCAGTCACATAACTGAGACAATATTCCATAGGCATGCAATTTCACTACAAGCCACTTGTGTGGTACAGTGTCAAAAGTCTTCTGAAAATCCAGAAATACGGAATCAATTTGAAATACCTTGTCGGTAGCACTTAACACTTTGTGCGCGTAAAGAGCTAGCTGTGTTTCACCAGAACAATGTTTTTTAAATACATGTTGACTATGTGTCAATAGACCATTTTCTTCGAGGTAATTCACAATGTTCGAATGCAATATATGTTCCAAAATCCTGCTGCATATTGACATTAATGATATGAGCCAGTAATTTAGTGGATTACTCCTACTACCTTTCTTGAATATTGGTGTGACCTTTGCAAACTTCCAGTCTTCGGGTAAAGATCTTTTGTCGAGCGAAGAGTTGTATATGATTGTTAAGTATGGAGCTATTGCATCAGCATACTCTGAAAAGAACCCAAGTGTTACGCAGTCTGGACCAAAAGATGCTTTTATTAAGTGATTTAAGTTGTTTCACTACTCTGAGGATATCTACTTCTATGTTACTCATGTTGGCGGCTGTTCTTGATTCGACTTCTGGAATATTTACTTCATCTTCTTTTGTGAAAGGTTTTCTGAAGGCTGTGTTTAGTAACCCTGCTTTGGCAGCACTATCTTCGGTAGTATCTCTATTACTATCACACAAAGAAGGCACTGATTGTGTTGCCACTAGCATACTTCACATACAATCAGAATCTCTTTGGATTTTCTGCCAGTTTTGATACAAAATTTCGCTGTGGAAAATATTTTAAGCATCTCGCATTGAAGTGCGTGGGAGCTGAACCAGATTAAAAAATCATCAACATACAATGCCAGCCTAACCAGAGGCCCAAAGAGGTTATAAGCCCATTGATGGTGATGAAGAGTGTGACCCTGAACACAGAACCCCGTGGGATACCATCCTCCTGGATCCGAGGGGTGTTGACTGAAGTGCCAACTCTAAGCTGGAAGAGCCGGTGGGATAAAAATTCGCAGATAAAAATCAGAAGAGGGCCACAAAATCCCCAGTTATGGAGGATAACTAACATATGATGGCACAAAGCTGTGTCATATGCCTTATGTAGGTCAAAGAAGACCGCGATACGGTTTCGGCATTTAGAAAAACCCTGTCTGACTGTTGTTTCCAATTTGAGTACATGATCAGTTGTAGACTGCTCTTCCCAGAAGCCACACTGATACGGAGACAAAAGGTCCCAAGATTCGAGTACCCAACATAACTGAAAGCTAACAATCCTCTCTAGCAGTTTAAAAAGTAAGTTGGTCCAGCTAATCGGTCAGTAACTGTTGAGAGACATTGGGTTCTTCCCAGGCTTAAGTACAGGGATAACTATGCTGTCTCGCCATTGCAAGACGAAGACATCCAAGAGACAAATGCAGTTGAATGTCCTGAGTAGATGATGTCTCTAGGTAATGTCCAAGCAGTGATCATCTGGTTTTGGATGGAATCCAGGCCTTGGGGTGGGTCATATGAAGAGGTCAGAGCCTGCAAGAATTCCCCTTCAATGAAACGTTCATTATAGGCTTCAGCTTGGCGGGGGTTGAAACAGAAGGGGCTCCTTCACCTCATCGTTTCTGCTGGAGAAGAGCAGCAGAATAGGAAGAGGATGCTGATGCTGTCGCAAAGTGTTTCACATGGTGTCCTGCAAGGACTGAGGGATCAGTCCACAGAGCACCCTTTAGGATAAGACCCTGAACACTTGAGTGTTGCTGGCAGCCTAGAAGCCTACGGAGCTTAGAACAAATCTGGGATGAAGAGGCATACACCCCAGGGAGGAAACATAGCACTCCCAGCATTCATTTTTACTCTGCTTACTAAGGTAGTGTGCCTTAGCACAGAGATGCTTAAAAGTGATAAGATTAGTCTGTGAAGAGTGTCATTTAAATCATTGCAGCCCGTCGTCGGCCCTGGATAACGATTGCTATGTCATTGATCCAGCACAGTACCCATCGACAATGCTCTCTTACAAAAGCAAGCACACATCGACATACGTCGTCAGCTTCGTGGTTGCACCGCAATTTTCCCATGATCCATTTTCATAAGTTTCTACATAAAGTAGTATTATGTTTTTACACATGTCCCACAGACACTCACTCATTCAGTCCCGTGTATACACACAACAAAAATAATTAGCAGATAAAGTGATTTTATATACTGAGAATTCTGGCAAGACTTTAGATGATAGTAAAAGACAAACTGCTATTGTTCCTAACTGAGTTTTGAAACATAAGTGTCGGGTTTTTTTTACTTTTAAGTAATTTTCTCAATCTCTGGAACTATATGAGATAAAATTCTGAAATTTTGATAGGATTCTTTTATTAATGACAAAGGATGGTATACCAAGTTTGAACAAAATCGGTTGGTAATTTCTTTGGTTTATTTAGATTCGTAGGGGGTAAGAGTTTACATTCCTACTAGATGTTACTGGAGACCTTTCTCATGGCTAGAGGCATCAGCTGCACTGTGACTCATAGCAATGACCGAATTCTACAGCCACCGTGATACACAGCTGCATGCTATATTGCAATAAATATTATTCAGTAATAACTTGCTATGTTACAATATGTCAAATAATTCTTATTAAACTTTTTTAGACTTCGAAAACTTTAGCTTGGCTTGATGAGCTACTCCAAAAAATAATCGTGTATGACATCATGGAATGAAGGTAGTCATAGCATTCTAGTTTTTATTTATTTATTTTTATTTTTATGTCATCTGTGTCTGACAAGATTCGCATTGCAAATAAAGATTTGTTGAGGCACATCAGCAGTTCTGAGCTATGCACCTTCCTGTTGAATTTATTATCGAGTTGTAATACCAAGAATTTAACACTGTCTTCCATCTGCTCCTCCTCATCTTTTGGGCATATGCAGGTATGAAACCTCTTTAAAAGTTGCTAAGTGCGTATAGTGTGTTCTTTCAAAGTACAGTGCCAAACAATTGGCTAGGAACCATTTATTAATGTCCATGATAATTTCATTAACTGATCTTTCTGAGATTATACTTGATTTGCTATTTATTGCAGTGTTTGCATAATCTGCAAACAAAATGAACTTGGCACCTGCTAATGTCACTGATGAAAGGTCATTGAAGAAGAAATGTTAGGACCCAAAATTGGAACCTTTTGGGACACCACACATAATTAGTTACCAGTTTGATAATGTCTGATAGCTTAATACATCTATCTTTGCCATGGACACCACCTGTTTCATGTCAGAGATAAAGCATTTGAACAGTTTTGCAGCATTTTCTTTTATAATTCTAATTTACTTATAAAGATATTGTGATTTACACAGTCAAATTCCTATTCGTGATCACAATATAAACCACTAGCCAGTAATATATTGTCGAAGGAATGAACTAAATTTTTGCTGTGTGTGTAGGTAGCCTTCTCAATATCAAAATACTTTAGATAGCTGAACTATGGCTTTGAAAATGTTTTATTTGTTGGAAGATGGTTATGAAGCTGGTTGTACACCACATTTTCTAGAATTTTTGAGAATGCTGTCAAAAGTGAAATTGGATGAAAGTTTGATATTTCTTTATCTCCTTTCTTAAACAAAAGCTTAACTTAAACATATTTCAATCGGTCAGGTCCCCCTCTTGTTAGCTGTCATTTAGTACACTTTTTATAGCTATCCCAGCTACTACTGAAATACCTAATTTCTAGTAACTCAAGAGTCAACTTTTCCTGAGTACTTAACTACCAATATTTCTTTTTAAATTTATCTTGAAAGTCACTCCAAAAAGACAATTCTTTTGAATGGACTGCTACCCAATTGGTATCATCCCCTTCTAAATAATTGAGGACAAAGTCAATTTTCTTTGTGCCATCCAAACATCTAGGCAGTCATCTGGAAAACAACCCCAGGAAATAAGTAGGATAAACATTTGAAACAGTATCCCATTGCAGACTTAAGGAAAGTACG
The DNA here is from genome assembly GCF_023864275.1 of Schistocerca cancellata. Taxonomy (NCBI): domain Eukaryota; kingdom Metazoa; phylum Arthropoda; class Insecta; order Orthoptera; family Acrididae; genus Schistocerca; species Schistocerca cancellata. The sequence goes on along the minus strand of NC_064629.1, from coordinate 118,610,604 downwards.
AGCATAGGGAATAGGTTCCCAGATATGTGAGTGGCTCGAAGACTTTTTCAGTGATAGAACCCAGTATGTCGCCCTTAATTGGCAAGTGTTCATCAGAGACAAGGGTACTGTCCAGAGTGCCACAGGGAAGTGTGATAGGACCACTAATATTTTCTATATACATAAATGATCTGGCCGACAGGGTGGGCAGCAGTCTGTGGTAGTTTGCTGATGATGCTGTGGTGTATGGGAAGGTGACCAAGTAGAGTGACTGTAGAAAGATACAAGATGACTTACATAAAATTTCTAGATCATATGATAAATGACAGCTGGTCCTAAATGTAGGAAAATGTAAGTTAATGCACATGAGTTGGAAAAACAAACCTGTAATGTTCAGATACAGCATTAGTACTGTCCTACTTGACACAGTCACATTGCTTAAATATCTGGGCATAATGTTGCACAGCAAAATGAAATTTAACGGACATGTGAGGATTGTAGTAGGGAAGGAGAATAGTCAACTTTAGTTCACTAGAAGAATTTTAGGGATGTGTGGTTCATCTGTAAAGGAGACCACAGAACACACACTAGTGTGACCCATTTTTGAGTTCTGCTCGAGTGTTTGGGACCCACACTAGGTCAGATAAAAGGAAGATATCGAAGCAATTCAGAGACAGGCTGCTAGATTTGTTACAGGTGGGTTTGGATAACACACAAGTATTAGAGAGATGCTTCAGGAACTGAATTAAAGGCGACTCTTTTTTTTCCTCGATGAATGATACTGAGAAAATTTATAGATCCTGCACTTGAAGCTGACTGCAGAACAATCCTACTGCCACCAACACACATTTTGCATAAGGATCACGATGATAACATATGAGAAATTAGGGCTCATACAGAGACACAAAGGCAGTCATTTTTCCATCACTTTATCTGCGTGTGGAATAGAAAAAGAAACAACTAATATTGGTCCACGTTACCTCCACCACACACCATACGATGTCTTGCGGAGTATGTACGTACATGTAGATGTACACATAGAACATCATCTTTATGTTTAAATTTTGGTAACTGCTTAGAAAACTTTGGTCCATTCTCATCCTTTATTTTAGTTAATTCCTTCAAGTCCCCACCATGCCTACCCATACAGCTACCAGACATGCACCCTTGCCCAGAGGGTTGCAATACTTCATTCAAATTTGATGTCATTCTGAGCAGTGAGTCTTTTTTTTTTTTACATCATTTTGAAAGTCAAACTTTAATTATAATCAGCCTGTATACAGCATACAACCTAGACTAGAAAGAGCAGTTTCTCTTCGGAAGCTGGCGCCATTATTCCAGAGAGAAATATCTGCTATCAGAGTGGGCATGGAGGAGAATTTACACAGGCACCACAAGAATCGTAGCATCTACATTTAATCTGATAGCCAAAAAACTCTGAAATCTCTATCAGCGCCTGCAACAGGATCAAAAGTCACTGTGGAATGCCATGAAGCCCTTGTGAGACTAGGGAAAAGCAACATGGTCAACCTACTGAGGGTCACGGACGAATTAGTGGCAATGGACAAGCTGAAAAACTGATCAGGATAGGCTTGATGACTCCATTTACTGGACCACAAACTGTCCACACAATCACCAAGGTAATGTAAAATCAAAAGCGCATAGCTGGATCACAAGATTCAGTACACACAATATTGGCCTATGCCACAAAACAGAAACATGGCAAGCTAATGATGCTGAAGCCATGTTTCAAGAGAAAGTATGTAATCCTAGACTTTAAGAGGAGACAGACATGCCCAGACACATGAGTATCCATGTGCATGCTCATGCGTGTTTTGAAATTAAATATTCGTGGAACGCTTTGGCACACCACATTTTGACTTCATCACCACTGTGGTTGTCTCAGTGCTGGAATAAGATTCTTTCAAATGATTTCAACTTTCTACAAAGTATGATGACATACTTAATATTTTAACAATAGAAGTACCAGATTTTGATGTACACATGGTAGTACATCATGGATCTTTTTAACCCTCAGTAGGAAACCATCATTGTATTAGTATTTGGGTGGTGTTTTGAGTGTCGCCATGTTGATGATACATTTAGCAAGACTCTAATGTGTAACCAATGGATAATCTGGTTTCTAAAATGAATAGTACACTCTCAAACTTAAATTTTCAGAAAAAAAACTTTTTTTATTTTAAATTTTACAGAAGAATTTCCACAGTCTTTCATCAATCATTGTTAAAACAAGTAAGTAAAACAATGTTACAATGGTTTTCTTTATAAAAAGATTGAAACAGTCAAAACATACTGTTTATGTGAATACTAATGCTATTTTTACTCTTACAGATAAATAAGGTAAGTACTGAGTGTTTGTGAAAGATTCTAAAATGCAGCAGGTGACTAAAATGCTCTGTATGTTTTCTTGACTATTGCAATCAAGGAACTAAGACATAAGAAGAAACAACTTCAGTCTATAATTATAAATATTTGGAAATATTTAGGAACAAAGAGTTGACAGAATTGTCTAAGTTGGGATGGGCTCACATTTCAGATGTTCAACAAGAGTTTTCGCTTGGCGCCTTTTACACACATACTAGTTGCACTTTAAGCATATGTTTCATGTTTTATTTCCCTTTTTGTTGTTTGCAGGAAACCTATGTTTGACAATGCCTTCTGTTTCCGTATTGGCCAGTGCCAGTAGTGAGTGCATGCGAGGGGAGATTGGCTCCTCTCTGCAGTTCGTAGGGATCAACAAGTTCATCTGCTACTCTGAGGATAAAGTCTCAGCATGAAATCTTTTTAAAGGTAAAAAACTTAAAAACTGTGTGGGCATTGATCATGGCAAGGTCAAGAATATTGTAAAAGACATGCACATGCCATAGGTGGGTGCCAGCTCTGACACTGTAGCATCTATCCATTTGGTCAATTATATCGATTCCGCCCTTAGTTTCATTATAAAACTTCTCAGTTTCTGGTAGTTTCTTCTCAGAATTCTAATTCACCTGACATACAGCTCGCATGTTACTCAGAGTAAGTACTTTCTTCTCTGTTTCTCTTGGTATACTGTGAGAAGTCTGTCACCTGACTTTTACAAGTGTGTTTCTTACAATATGTTGTCTCCACTTCGTGCCGCGTGATCTCCAAAGTGTGCCAACTAAACTTGTTCCTTTTTGTTTCAGCACATCTGCCAGTTTCACAGAGGTGAAGAAGTTGTCAATGGGATGTTACGACCACAGTTGAGCAATGGCTGTTCCGGCTTCATAATAGCATGCTGACCAAAACTCTTGCTTGGATTAAGAGTTTCACGTCTGCCACATTTAGGGAATCCATTCAGGACGTAGCACTTGACAGCATCACACAAAAGCCAGTATTTTATCCCATACTTGTCAGGTTTACTCAATTGTACTGTAGAAATGGACATCTGTAACTGCAAGAATACAGTTGCTCGTCAACAGTCATGTTCTCACCTGGCTTGTAGCACACAATGCAATTGTCAGTAAATGTATTCCATATTTCTCAAGAAAGGCAACATATATCAGTTTCCCTACACTGTCTTCCTGACATAGAATCAAACCTAAGATCACTGTACATTTCTGCAAATCTGTTCCTTGAGATGGTGCTTTGAAAGAAAGGAGGTCCCCACTTATTACTCTATAAGTCTTTGTATGAAATACCCTGAGCGCCATATTCTCCACGGTCGTAGAGTAATCCAATGGAAGCATCCAGTTCTTGCAGGCTTAGGGACCACTCACTATTACCATCTCTGCTGTGAGCCTTTTCTTCGGTGTAATTTATCATCAGTTTCAAGATCAGGTCACTGACACACAGCCATGCTGAAGAGGTTGGCGACTCATTTACAACATGTCGTTTGGTGTGTCCCATTGGCCCAGGTATCTCCCGCGACACATTCTGGGCACTGCGCTTACCTGCTGTGTGTCCACTTGGTGCCACTGGAACTCTCCACATCCTTGCCAGGGAGTGAATGTTGCACTGCACTTCCTCTTCCTCATCCATGATGAGCTGTTGCACCACATCTGACACCCAATGTAATGTGACCATGTCCACCACTCCGTCAACTGTCTGACTACCATGCCATTGACGTCTTGCAAGTTGTCCACAACACCTGGATCTACACCACCTTGACGATCATCACTGTCAGCTGCAAATTAAATTGTATGTCAAAATTCTTTCTAACTGGTGAGAGAGAGTGCGTTTGAGTTTTGAACAAAGTGACTTACCGACTCCATCAGGTAGCTGACTGAAAACTCCTCTGCCCTGTCATCCTTGTCCTTTTCGAAGGCCCCATCTTGTATTGCACACACACATTAGGCTCGTGGTCAGGAGGAACGTCCAAGCCCTATTGTAGGATCCGTAAATCCAACATCCAAAGAGTAGAAGAGAGACAGCTATACAGTGGACTGGATGCTCACTGACTTAAAACTTGTGTCACTAAGTTTCATCAGTACCTCTCTGGCAGAAAATTTTATTTCGTGATTGAACATAAACCTCTACAATCTTTGTTTATCACTTCTCAGTCAGTCCAGACTTGCACAGTCATGCGACAGACCTTCACTGGCAGAGTTGTTGCATGGTTGGTGGCACTGCACCTTGCTTCAGTTGCTGCACCCACCATGACAGGCAGTGCCCACACCGTCCCGACAGGCAAGGTATCAAACTAACAGTTCAGTCTTTTCCAGGTTGTATCGCAGGCAGAGGTGTCGAGAGCAAGGCACCATTGTACAACATACTGGAAGCTCTATGTTTCTCCTTCAGGGACTGCTGAGACACCACCAGAATCATATGTGTACATATGAAGTGCTGTCAGATTCTGTGCCTGCCTCGATGCACCCGGCTCCCGGGGATCCCACGCCATCGGCGCTGGTCATGGAGCCAATGGAAGCTGACACCCTCTCATGGTCATTGCCATCTTGACATGCACCATCGTCTGGCAATGAGCCCCTCTTCCTGCCAAGTGTCCCACGTGCTGTCTCCAGTCAATCAGCAGTCAAGATGCCTCTGTCTTCGTTTGCTGCTGCGTCTCTGGAAGTGGCTGCACGCCATCTGCCCTGTTCTTCAGATGATGTTCCCAGACAGGCTCTGAGTGTATGACGGGGCACGGGCAGGAGCTTGGCATCAGCCTCAGTTTTGGCTCCCGTCTCCTCATTGCCATCAGCATAAAGCATCATCGTTCACTTGTCTAACTGCATGACGACAGTGAGGAGATTGGTGTGTGTGTGTGTGTGGGGGGGGGGGGGGGAGGTGGGAAGGGGGGATGTCATATCAGATAGTGATACCATGTGCATCTAGGTTGGTAATGGAATGTAAAGTTTCCGTTTGAAGCCGACAGCTGTTGGGTGTAAACAATTGCATACACCTGCTAAGCCACACCTCCAGCAGCTCTGTACCATGAGCACCTTCTGCCACCGCGATATACGACAGCCAGGGGCAGCTGCTTGCCCCACTTGCACTTGGAGCCTCATTAAAGCAACACCATAGTTTGTACTTACAGCAAGTCTTCTGCTAGTTACTATTGTATGAGCTGGACTCTACTTCTTGCAGTTTATTTGTAATGAGTCTTCGTTTGCTTGGAGAAATATTAGTTAAGTTAATCTTCTGTTTGTTGTGTTAACTTGTTTGCTAATCATTTCTGCTTCCATCCAGCTTTCCTACAATAAAAGTTGCTGCACCAGTCTATAGCCCGCCACTCCTTACTATTGTGTATAAAATCGTACACAACATACTGGGCACGGTTTTTTGTTCAAGGAATATTCAGTATATTATGGTTGAAAGTGAGGCTAACTCTGCCGCAAATTTAGAATAGAATCTGATAGGGATTCCATTAGGTCCTAGAGCTATGTTAAGTTTCAGCTGTTTCTCAATGGCACTGACACTAATATCTTTCACTCATTTTTGTAGCAGTATGGGAATTAAATTGGGGAGTTATGCCAGAGTTTCCCTTTGTAAAGAAATATTTGAAAACAAGGTGAAGCATTTTCAATTTTGCTTTGCTACCTCAATTTCAGTTCCAGTCTTGTCCACGAGTGTACACTAACTTCGATGCCAGTATTAGCTATTACACATGACTAGAATTTCTTCTGGGTTTGCGAAAGGTATTTCAATAGTATTCTGTTATGGTAATCACTTAAGGCTTAATGCAATTTCCTGTTGACAGTCGAACACATTTCATTTAGGAACTCACTATCTATAACCCTACATTTTCTTTTACATATATTATGTAGTACTCTGTTTCTCTGCAAGTTTCTTCACAGTGACTGTATGCTATGAAGGATCCTTCTGTCAAACTTTTCTACAGCTTTGATATCTATGCAGTGTATGGTCAACTATTCTTTTAAATTTAGGCCATAGTTCCTCTCAATGCTCCTGTCCTCAACGACAATCCTTATTGAGATATGACACTGGTTTCTTCATGTAGTTTACTGAACATATAAATCTATTTGTTGTAGTTATCCTTTGTAGTTATTGTCGCTACAACTGTCTTATGGTCACTGATACTAGTTTCAATGCAGACATCCTCAGGTATATTTCTTGTCACTGCACCTAGTATTTTCAGCACGACTTGGATTCCAAACTCTCTCTTCTAGGTAGTTTATGGAGAAGGAATTTAGTAATGTTTTGCAGGCTGCCTTCTCACACTAACCGTGCACAAAACTGTAATCATCCCAACAGATTATTGGATGACTGAAGCCTCCTCCAATGACAACAGTACAATAGGGTACTTCAGTAGTAGTGAACGAAGATTTTCTTTGAAGTTTTGTGTTACATCAGGAGTGGGTCTGGTGATTGATAGAAGGATCCCGTTATAATTTTATGCTCACCTCTGATACCTAGTGTCTCCCAAAAAATCTTGGTGGAATAAAGTTTCTTGTCTACTGTGAAAAATACACCACCTTCATTTTCCATTAGCCTATTCCTTCAATAGATGACCAAATTTTCCCCACAAATTTCACTACTGTCAACTTTGGATTATAACCACCTTTCTGTATCTAATACTACGAGTTTCTCCGCTTTTTAGGAGCACTTCAAACTCTGGTACTTTGCTGCAAATGATTCAGCAGTTAACAACAAGGATTTTGATAAACATCTGTGATGTGGGAGGAGTTCTTTGTATCTTGCACCGATACCTCCAGGTCCCCTGCAGCTATCGTTATTTCGACTGAATGGAGAGTCGTCTAATCTATAAAAATCTTTGTGTTCGCCCCACATCAGCTACTTGGGTAGAAGCTTCTGATGCATAAGGACTATGAGACCCATTAACAGCAACCCTACCGTTCTCAGCCTTATGGTGCAAGTCTCAGAAGTTGCAGTTTAGCTTGTCACAGAACCTTCCTAGTCTCTTGTTCAAGCTTTCCATTACAATCAGAACAAGGAGAGCCATTATCTGTTTGGAGAGAATTCTGCAGATTGTGAGCTTTGTTGAAACACTTTAAGTGAGGCTGGTATATTCTACCTTCTCTGCCAGCCACTAGAATAACTCAAGCATGACCTCCGAGCCATGACAAAAGGCACAGTTTGGCCCAACATGCACCACCATCTGCAGTCATTCGCATGCAGTTTCCACACCAGTTCCTAGAATAGTATCTATAACATGTCAAATGACGCCGCCAGGCACACACGTTGAGTGTACGAGGTGTTCCTTCCTCAACCCCTGTTACTGTTTCCCAAAGGGGTACCATCATTATTTGTCACAGGTATGAACTGTTGATGATTAATTGACCCCAGCCCATTTGCGTTTGCCTTTCCTTAACAGAGAACGGAGCATGTTCCCCAACAGGTGAAATGAGTCTCACTGGCTCAGTTCCAGTGGATGGTGCTGTTTTTTGTTGGCGGTGGGGGCAGGGTGGGTGGCAAAGAATTCTCACTAGCCCCAGTTCCCACTGTATAGCACACCTAGACCTACTATTGACATGCCACCAGAGCCGAGTGGACTTCCAATAGAAGATACAAACTACCATACCTGGTAAAGTCGATTGACTTTACTATATATGACACCTTAATAGTGTAAGAACTGTTAGCATTGTACTCGATAGTGGCATAAAATCCCAAATTGGGTAGCACAGAAGAAAAATAAAGTACTATACAGTCAAATGGACGTTTATTCTAAAAAAAGTAATTCTACATGACCAAATTAAAGGTCAAATCTCTGCGGTCATGGGACAAGGCAGTACATGAAATTAACGTCAGAAATCCAGAATGAGATTTTCACTCTGCAGCAGAGTGTGTGCTGATATGAAACTTCCTGGCAGATTAAAACTGTGTGCCGGACCGAGACTCGAACTCGGGACCTTTGCCTTTCGTGGGCAAGTGCTCTACCAACTGAGCTACCCAAGCATGACTCATGACCCGTCCTCACAACTTTAATTCCGCCAGTACCTCGTCTCCTACCTTCCAAACTTCACAGAAGCTCTTCTGCGAACCTTGCAGAACTAGCACTCCTTGAAGAAAGGATATTGCGGAGACATGGAAATTTTAATAGATAAAATCAAATAAACATGGATTTATGCAGACCACAAACTACCAAGTAGATGTTAGAAAGATCAACAAAATAACACATGATTTAGCTAAAAAAAATTCCAGGAGCTCCCCAACAGAACTAAAGTAGTGCGCCGCAAGAAAATTCATCAGTTTGGACTTGAAAGAGTGAGGAAAACTCCTAAGATTCTTTAATTATTGTGGTAGCTTACAGAAAACGTGTGCAGGCAGAATAATGCAACAACTCCCTGCACAAGAGCCAAGGAGTTATGTTCCAAATGCCAACTGGATTTCTGCCTAATATTATCCGAGTGAAAGCTGCTATATCTTGGGAACAAGCTCATATTGTAAACAACAAAAGACCTAAATGACAACATATATTGACAGGCCACTGCCAGACTTCCCACACTCCTGAACAGGGATCAATAAGAGGTTCACAAACTTACACCACATACTGCTCAAACTCCCCTTTTTCAGAGCCAAGTGTATCCTTTGTGAATGGAAAGAGTTATCCCAGTAGATAATGCTGTGTGTCATAAGCAATAGAAAAATAAACAAAGTAGACTAATTTTCGACTTGGACCCTCACGTACTGCAGATACTGTTCCAATGTATACTAATAATAAAACTGTAAAACTGTCATTTCTGCCAGTTTGGAATCGCTAATATTCAAAGCTAATAGATGAACTTTCATGAGGTTTTCACAGGTCACTTGAGAATAGCTTAGGCCAACACATAGCTTTTATTTCATCAACATTTTATAACAGATAAAAAGATATAACTTAAACTCAGCTTAGCAGTTCAGATATATACCTCTGTGATGGTGCAAACACACCAAAGAACCAATATCAATTAAGTGTGCTTCTTTTTACCTCAGTGACAGAAGTATTTTAATAAGTTACATCAGTCACAAAAATAAGTGCCACAATCTTATCTTTACAAATGCAAACTAACTTCAATTTACATGGCTAAGACATGTGATTTCACTTTGTGTATAAAAAAAACTTAGTAAATCTTTCTCTTATTTCAATATGTTTCATTTATATTTGACTTTTCTGATATGAAAAACGAATCTGACAATGTGATCCTATATGGATTCCATTTTTATCGGCTGAGGTACAGAACCCAAGAAAGCAACAACATACAAAGGCCATTCTTTAACTTTTCTTGTGAAGCACAGGCATATAGGTAGTGGTAAATACAGCAGCATTCAGTTTTTAAGCAAGATCCTGAACATGGGCTTTCCATGACAGATTACAATCTATCTGAACACCCATGAGTTTTGAATTCTTCAAACTCAGTAATTATATGTTCATTCTGTGTAATCAAAATACCGGTTTTAGTTGATTTGTGTGGTACAAACTGTAAAAACTGAGTCTTACTGTGATTTAGCATCAATTTATTTTCTACATCCGAAGAATTTATGTCTAGAACTGCACTATTTGATACACCCTCTATGTTGTGCTTCACACACTAGGAAGTATTTTTATTTAAATCACCTGCTGTAGTCAGAAAATATTTTTTAAATACTGTACACATATCTGAGCTATCAGTAACAAAAACATTTTTACTGTGTCAATTTTATATCATCAACTTTGTGCTGTTGGCCAGACTCTTCCTTCATGACTGACCATACAATTTTAATTTTATCCTGAGAATTAGCAATTCCATATGCTTTTAGCCCTCCCAATGACATTTTTAAGAAGCATACATTACTGCTTGTAACAGGATACTGCAGCTTGTTTGTGCCAAGACTGCCAGTCTTGTTTGCGAGATGAAAGAAGAGGTCACCGTTTGCAGCGTAGTTGACTGAGGACCTCTGGTACAGAGCCGAGTAGAGGGTCTGATTCAGAAGCTCAGACAGTTCTGCGACTGTGCAGCCTGCAGATTCCTTGACTTGCGCCATAGGGTGGTCTGGTTTCGGGTTCCACTTAACAGGTCAGGAGTCCACCACGTGCAGGAGGCAGCTTCACAGGTAGCAGGGGTCATATGTCATGGACTGGGCAGTTTTTTAGGTTAGAGGGTGTCAGGGGAACACAAAAAGGGCTCCTGTCTCAAAGTTGCGGGTCAAACACAAAAAGAATGTATATCCAGGAACCATCACTATCACAGTTGTAAACTGTCGTAGCTGTTTTGGGAAAGTACCAGAGCTCCAAGCGTTAATAGAAAGCACTGATGATGAAATTGTTTTAGGTACTGAAAGCTGGCTGTCTCTTCTTGTACCAGGAATTTGCGATCGTCAGCCCATTCCTCTTGCAGAATTCCAGCAACAATTTTCCTTCTCTATTTCGGTTCCCCCAGCCCTCTGGTCCCATTATCTCCTCGAATCCTTTCCTGTCTGTGCCAACATGTGCATTGAGGTCCCCTATTATAATCTGATTACCTCCATTTAGACAAGACGAGACAGATTGCGAAATGTGTATGTGAGGGAAAGACTAAAGGAGGAACCAGTACAGGACAGGATAGAAAAATCAAGACTGCAGTGGTATGGACACATGAAGAGAATGGATAAGGGAAGAATTCCAAAGAGGATGTTTGATCTGCAACTGGAGGGGAAGAGGCCCAGAGGAAGACCAAGAGATAGATGGGTGAAGGGAGTGAAGGAATGTGTGACGAGAAGAGGAGAGAACTGGACGAAGGTGGAAGAGGGGGAATGGTGGAAAGACAGAACACGATGGAGAGGCTTGTGTTCCCGACAGACCCAGCCAGTGGCTGGAAACTGCCCAAGATGATGATGATGATGATGATGATGATGATGATGATGACTGAAAGCTGGCTAAAGCCAGAGATAAGTTCACCTGAAATTTTTGTGATGAACCTAACCGTGTTCAGAAAGAATAGGCTAAACACAGTTGGTAGTGGTGTGTTTCTTGCTGTCAGAAGTAGTTTATCTTGAACTGAAGTTAAAGTAGATAGCTCCTGCGAGTCAATATGGGCAGAGGTCATTCTTGTTAACCGGAATAAAATAATAATTGGATTTTTTTACCGACCTCCCAACTCCAATGGTACTATGACGGTACTATTGCTGAAAGATTCAAAGAAAACTTGAGTCTAATTTCAATCACGTATTCATACAATTATAGTTGGTGGTGACCTTAATTTATCCTCAATATGTTGGCAAAAATACACATTTAAATCTGGAGGTATGCATAAAACATCATCTGAATTTGTGCTAAACACAATCTCTGAAAATTATTTCAAGCAGTTAGTTCATGAGCCCACACGAATAGAAAACGGCTGCAAAAACACACTTGAACTCTTAGCAAAAAATAATGCTGAGCTAATAACGAGCATCGAAACAGATACAGGGATTAGTGAACACTAGGTTGTCGCAGTGAGATTGAATATTGTAACCCTCAAATTCTCCAAAACGAAAAATATACCTATTCAAAAAAGCAGATAAAAATTCACTTGATGTCTTCCTGACAGACAATCTCCACTCCTTTCAAATTAACAATCTAAGTGTAGACCAGATGTGGCTTGAATTCAAAGAAATAGTATCAACAGCAACTGAGAGAGTTATATCAAATAAATTAACAAACAGCAGAGTTGACTCTCCTTGGTACACAAAACAGGTCAGAACACTGTTGCAGAAACAACGAAAAAAGCATGCCAAATTCAAATGAACACAAAATCTCCAAGATTGGCGATCTTTTACAGAAGGTCAAAATTTAGCCAGACTTCAGTGCAAAATGCTTACAATAGTTTCCACAGTGAGACTTTGTCTTGAAAACCGGCAGAAAATCCAAAAAGATTCTGGTTGTATGTAAAGTATGCTAGCAGCAAGACACAATCAATGCCTTCTCTGCACAACAGCAGTGGAAATACTATTGATGACAGTGGTGCTAAAGCAGAGATACTAAAGTGCTACTAAAGCAGAGGTAATAAAGTGCTACTAAGGCAGAGGTAATAAAGTGCTACTAAAGCACAGTTACTAAACGTAGCCTTCCAAAGTTCCTTTACCAAAGAAAACAAAGTAAATATTCCAGATTTTGAATGACAAACAGCTGCCAACATGAGTAACTTAGAAGCAGATATCCTCGGAATACTGTAGCAACTCAAATCACTTAATAAAAGCAAGTCTTTCAGTCCACACTGTATACCAATTAGGTTCCTTTCAGAGCACGCTGATGCAATAGCTCCATACTTAACAATCATACATAACTGCTTTCTTGACGAAAGATCCGCACCCAAAGACTGGAAAGTTGAACAGCTCACACCAATATTCAAGAAAGGCAATACGAGTAATCCACTGAATTACAGGCCCATATTATTTATGTTGATATGCAGCAGGATTTTGGAACATATATTGTGTTCTAACACTATGAATTACTTCGAACAGAACGGTCTATTGATGCAGAGTCAATACAGATTCAGAACACACCGTTATTGTGAAACACAACTAGCTCTTTGCTCACACAAAGTAAGAATGGTACAGACAAGGGATTTCAAATTGATTCCATATTTACAGATTTCGAGAGGGCTTTTGACAGCGTACCACAAAAGTGGGTTGTAGTCAAATTACATGCTTATGGAACATCATCTCAGTTATGTGACTGGAGTTGTGATTTCCTGTCAGAGAGGTTGCAGTTTGTAGCAACTGACAGAAAGTCATTGAGTAAAACACAAGTGATTTCTGGCATTCCCCAAGGTAGTGTTATAGGCCCTTTTACTGTTTTGCATCTATATAAACAATTTAGGAGACAATTTGAGCAGTCATCTTACATTGTTTACAGATGATGCTGTCTTTTGTCATCCAGTAAAATCATAAGAAGATCAAAACAAATTGCTAAATGATTTAGAAAATGGGAAAATTGACAATTAACCCTAAATAATGAGAAGTGTGAGGTCATCCACCTGAGTGCTAAAAGGACTTCATTGAAGTTTAATTACACGATAAATCAATCAAATCTAACAGCTATAAATTCAACGAAATACCTAGGAATTACAGTTATGAACCACTTGAATTGGAAGGAACACACAAAAAATGTTGTTGGGAAGGCAAACCAAAGACTGCATTTTCTTGGCAGAACACTTACAAAATGCAACAGATCTACTAAAGAGATTGCCTACATGATGCTTTTCCGTCCTCTTTTGGAGTACTGCTGTGTGGAATGGGATCCTTATCAGATATGATTAAGAGAGTACATTGAGAAAGTTCAAAGAAGAGAAGCATAATTTTTACTATCGCAAAATAGGGGAGAGAGTGTCACTGACATGACAGAGGATTTGGGGTGGACATAATTGAAACAAAGGCATTTTTCATTCACTATGAAATTCAGTCACCAACTTTCTCCTCCGAACACGAAAATATTTTGTTGACGCCAACCTACACAGAGAGAAATGATCAGCATAATAAAATAAGGGAAATCAGAGCTTGCAGGGAAAGATATAGGTGTTCATTTTTTCTGCGCGCTGTTTGGGACTGGAATAGAGAATTATTGTGAAGGTGGTTCAATGCACCCACTGCCAGGTGGTTGGTTGGTTTAAAAGAGGGGGGAGGGGGGGAGGGACCAAACTGCTAGGTCATCGTCCCTCATTCTGATTAAAATAACTCCACAAAGGTGGGAGTAAAATAATCGAGACCTACAAAACACAACTGGAAGAAAGGAGAAAACCACAAGGATGACGGAAGGGCAACAAACACTAAAATGGACAAAATCGGACAAGAAACCCACAGAGAGACACAATAAACATGTAGAAGAGATCAAAACAACAGAGCAGATTACCATGGCTGGCTGACCATGAGAATAAAAAGGACAAGCCAGCCACTGTGTAACACATTACAACCTCCACCCTAAAAGCACTAGGGTGGAGGATACAGAGGGACAAAGGCCATGTGTTAAAAGTTAGATCAAATGACGAAACCCTTCCTCACAAAGAAAACGTAAAACTAAAGCTGCTGCTGAGACATTGTCACCCAACACCAAAGGTAGGATGCTGGGAGAGAGAAAAGTCTGCCGCACAGCGGCTAAAAGTGGACAGTCCAGCAAGAGGTGGACGACTGTCATTTGTGACCAACAGCGACACCTAGGTGGGTCCTCGCGACAAAGGAGGTAACTATGCGTTAGCCACGTATGGCCAATGTGGAGCTGGCAGAGGACAACTGATTCCCTACGAGAGGATCACATGGACGACTTCCACACATTCATAGTCTCCTTAATGACACAGTTTGTTGAGCATACTGTTATGCCATTCCATCTCCTAAAGTTGAAAAACCCTGCAACCTAAGAAAGCAGGTGAGTTTTGGAGATGCCCATCTCCAGAAGCGGTTTCCGCAGAGCCTATTTGGCCAGTCTGTTGGCAAGTGGGATTCCGACGTGTCCTGGGGTCCACACAAACACCACTGAATGACAGGATCGTTCCAGGGCATAGATGGACTCCTGAATGAATGCTACCAATGGGTGGCGAGAATAGCACTGGTCGATAGTTTGTAGGCTGCTTAAGGAGTCAGTACACAGGAGAAATGACTTGCCAGGGCATGAGTGGATGTGCTCAAGAGCACGAGATATGGCCACCAGCTCTGCAGTGAAAACACTGCAGCTGCCTGGCAAGGAGTCTGTTCAATATGTCCTCCATGAACATACGCAAAGGCTATGTGACCATCAGCCATTGAGCCATCAATGTAAACCACTTCATGGCCCCTGTACATGTCAAGAATCGAGAGGAAGTGATAGCGGAGAGCAGCAGGGTTAACAGAGTCCGTAGGGCCATACGACAGGTAAAGTAGAATCTGCTGCATAGGTGTACACCATGGAGGTGTACGTGAATGGCCCTTGAGGAGAGGTGGTAATGGGGGAAGAACTCCACTGCAGACAGAAGGGACCGGAAGCGAACCGCAATCGTAAGCCCCGACCTGGGCTGCCAATGCTAGGATGGCCAGGAGAACTACGAACGTGTGCAACATAAATGGCGAGCAATTGTACATGCTAACCTTCAATGTAGGGACTCTGGATTCCACCAGGACACTGGTCAACGGACTCGTTCTAAAAGCTCCTGTGGCTAGGCGAACGCCACTGTGGTGCACTGGGTCACGTAAATGCAATGCTGAGGGTGCCGCCGAACTGTAAACCACACTCCTATAGTCAAGGCAGGATTGAACAAGGGCTCTGAGGTGCTGCCAGCACTTCTGCTTAATTTGACGAAGGTGAGGTAGCCAAGCCAAACCGGTGTCGAAAACCAGTCTTAAGAATCGATATGTCTCCACTACAGTGAATGGATCGTCATTACAGTAAAGTTCTGGTTCTGGATGAATGGTGCAATGGCAACAGAAATGCATGATACACGACTTCACGAAAACTGGAAGCTGTAGGCTAGAGCTCATGACTGCACCTTGTGAATGGCTTCCTGTAGGCAACGCTCAGCAACACCAGTACTGGAGCAGCAGTACGAAACGCAGAAGTCATCCACATACAGAGAAGGTGAGACCGACGGCACTACAGCTGCTGCCAGACCATTAACAGCCACTAAAAATCGAGACCCTCAATACGGAGACCTGTGGAACGCCATTCTCCTGAATACGGAGAGGGGGGAAGGGGTGGGGGTGGGGGTGGTGGTGGTGGTGGTGGTGGTGGTGCACCGAGTTGCACACAGAAAGTACAAAGCGTCAGGAAGTTTTGGATAAAAATCAAGTTTGGGCCCCAGAGACCCCACTCATACAATGCGCAAGGGTATGATGTCGCCAGGTCACGTCATATGCTTTACATAAGTCAAAAAAGATGGCAACCAGATGTTGGCGTCTGGAAAAGGCTGTTCAGATGGCAGACTCGAGGGACACAAGATTATCAGTGGTAGCGCGACCCTGGCGGAAGCCACCCTGACATGGAGCCTGTAGGCCATGTGACTCCAGGACCCAACCCAACCGCCGACACACCATACGTTCCAGCAGCTTGCAAAGAAAGTTGGTGAGGCTGATGGGACCGTAGCTATCCACATCAAATGGGTTTTGAGCAGGATCGAGCACCGGAATGATGATGCTCTCCTGCCACTGCGATGGCCCAGGAGCTGTGTCGGGGCAATGTGCAAGGATGCTGAGCAGTTCCCACTCTGTAAATGGGGCATTATAGGGTTCACTGTGGCGTGTAGTGAACAAGAGGACTTCCCTTTCTATCCACCCTTTGAGGGTACGAAATGCTGGGGGGTAGTTTTCCAATGCAGAGGCTCAAGCCTAGAGCTCAGCAAAGTGCTCGGCAATTGAGTTTGCGTCGTTAGATAACACTACATTGATGTTAATTTCAGAGACATCTGTTGGGGTCTGGTATCCAAAAAGGCATCTGATCTTCATCCAGACTTGGGAAGATAACGTATGGCACCCAATGGTCGACACGTACCTCTCCCAACACTCCTGTTTCCATCATCATTTTATAAGCTGGCGCACGCGGGGACGGAGCCGCTTAAAGGCTATTAGGTGCTCTAGGGAAGGGTGCCACTTATGTAGCTGTAGAGCTCGCTGGCGCTCTGTAATCGTTCTCGCTCTCAACGACTTCCAGCAACCACCAACGGACTGTCTTCTGTCAGGGACACCTTAAAGAGAGGGGGATCCGTTTTCCGCCGAAGACACGATTGTTGTATTGACCTGTTCAATGACATCATTGATGGCACCATTTGGGGAGATTCAGCAGTGACAGCAGAGGTGAAGTCTTCCCAGTCTGCCTTTTTTAAAGCCCATCTGGGTAGGCATCTGTGGGCACGACGCGGGAGAGTGACAGGAAGATGGGGAAGTGGTCACTACCACACAGGTTGTAATGTGCTCTCCAGTAAATAGATGGGAGATGGCCAGGGCTGCAAACCGAGCCGAGAGATCAATGGGCGAATATGTGCCATGTGCCACACTAAAATGTGTGGAGGCACCTGTATTTATGAGACACAGGAAAAGTTGTGACAGTAAGTTTTCAACCTCCGTACCTCAGACAGTATGAATGTCGCCACCCCACAAGGGGTTATACACATTACAATCTCTAAAAAGTAGGAAAGGTTTAGGGAGTTGATCAATGAGTGCAGCCAATACGTTCAGGGGTACTGCACCATCTAGAGGAAGATATACATTGCAGACTGTTATTTCCTGCATTGTCCTTATCCTGACAGCTACAGCTTCAAGAGGGATTCAAAGGGCCACAGGTTCACTACATACGGAGTTCAGGACATAGATGCAAACTCTACCTGACACACTATTATAGTCGCTACAGTTCCTGTAATATCCCTTACAGCCACGGAGGGCAGGGGTCTGCATTGCCGGGAACCAGGTTTCCTGGAAGGCAATGCAGAAAGCAGGTGTAAAGCTTAACAGTTGCCGTAGCTCAGCCAGGTGGTGGAAAAAACCGCCGCCATTCCACTGGAGGATTACGTGATCGTGAGACTGTGAAGGCATGAAACACTCAATGACGCAGTCTATGACTCAGGGTCACCTGCTGCCACCAGATGAGTACCTTGCCACCAGATGAGTACCTGTGCGAACGACATCCATTGTGTCTGAGGGCCCAGTGATATCTAGGTCCTCAGCAGACGCCAGACTCTCCACCTCACCCTCAGACACGGAGCTTGTAGGTAGTGGTGGTGTCTGTGCCACCGCAGTGCCTCGATTCTTGGGGGTCTTTTTCTTTTTAGGTTTCTGTCGTTGCTCCTTTGGTTTGTCCAGTTGGGATGGCTTCACTGATTCAGTCTCAGGGGCTAAGGAGGACTGTGAAGCTCTATGACCAGCTACCTGTGGTTGCTTCAGCCACTGTCGAGTTTCAGCTTTGCTACTGGTAGGGACCTGGGAAGGAAGTGACCCAAGGGATCCCTTCCTGGGGAGAGAAGACAAAGAATACTTACGCTTCTCCGGCTTAGAAGTGGGGACTGAAGTCCCTGGTGGTGGTGGTGGTGGTGGTGGTGGTGGTGGTGGTGGGGGCAGATGTTGCTCCTGAAGTAGTTTGTGCAGGAGCGACAGGAAGGGAAGTGCCAAACAGAAGATGGTAAAACTACTGTCATATCAGATGCATAGGTTGACATCATATGCACGGGATGTAGCCTCTCATATTTTCCCTAAGCCACAGTGTAGGTCAGTAGGTACAGGGTCTTGTATTCCATAATTTTTCTTTCTTTCTGGAGAATCCCACAGTCTGCCGAGTAATGCGAATGGTGCTCTCCGCAGTTAACACAGATGGGAGGCGGGGCACAGAGAGCATTGGGATGTGAAGGACGTCGACAATCCTGACAAGTGACGCTGCAAGTCCAGCGGGAAGACATGGCTGAACTTCCAGCATATAAGCACTGCATTGGGGAGGGATATATGGCTTTACGTCACAACAGTAGACAGTCACCTTGACCTTCTCGAGTTATGTGTCACCCTCGAAGGCCAAGATGAAGGCACCGGTGGCAACCTGATTATCACTCGGACCCTGGCGGACGACAAAATGGACACCTCGCCGCTCTAAACTGGCGTGCAGGTCATCGTCAGACTGCAAAAGAAGGTCCCTGTGAAATATGATACCTAGGACCATATTTAAATTCTTATGGGGTGTGACAAACAGAAATCTCCCCCAGCTTGTCACAGGCGAGCAGTGCCCGTGACTGGGCAGAGGATGCTGTTTTGATAAAAGACCAACCCTGACCGCATTTTGGACAAGCCCTTCACTTCCCCAAATTTTTCCTCTAAAAGCTCCACAAAGAACTGAGGTTTCATTGACAAGAAAGATTCCCCACCAACTCTCATACATACGAGGGTACCGGGGTGAATAAGCTTCACTGCCATCCTTAGCCTGGCATTCCGCCCATGGTGTGGCCAGGGGAGTAACTATTTGGGGTCGTATTTCTTAGCACTGAAGATAGACCTTGACCGCTTAGAGACTGCTGGTGTTTGACCACCAGCAAGGGATGACGTACTACGCTTCATGGCTTGTCATCCGACCTGATGCCACCCACTCCGACCAGGGGCCCTACCCACGGGCGCCACCCAGCCGCAGCAAAGACCACCTGGTAGGATGGCCACTGCCAGGAGTCCAGATGCCCCAGGGTGACGGGCATCTACTTCTTGGCATACGTGGGGAGTTAACGCCACAGGCATCAGCAGAGCGATCCCTGTGTGGTTAGGGGGCTACAAACAGCAGGGTACATGGCAGCCCCACCATAACGGACTGGCTACTGTGCTGGATATCAGGCGCAAATGAGCTAAGAAGTCCACTATCATCGACAGTGCAGAAAGCAATACCACACAGAGGATAGAGGAAAGTGCACCCAGGAGGGGAAGGGCACATCCACTCGACGAAGGATGTAAGAGGTCTCAGCGCATGATAGACACTATGCACCATGTAAGGCGCCCTTCCCCAACTGGCTCGCTCTTTGGAAAATTTTGAAAAATGGAGGTCACACTCTACACGGGACAAACACATAAAGGCCAAAACATGAGACTCCTTTTAGTTGCCTCTTACGACAGGCAGAAATACCTCGGGCCTGTTCTAAACCCCAGACCTGCAGGGGGGACTTCTAGACTGTTAAGTGTGATTGCAGAGTACCGTATTTACTCGAATCTAAGCCGCACCTGAAAAATGAGACTCGAAATCAAGAAAAAAAATTTCCCGAATCTAAGCCGCACCTGAAATTTGAGACTCGAAATTCAAGGGGAGAGAAAAGTTTTAGGCTGCACCTCCAAATCAAAACAAAGTTGGTCCATTGTAATATGAGACACAATTTAGGTCAAATGAATGACGATACAGCTACAGTTGGTTCGAGTCGTAAGCTTAGCAGTTAAGTTTACTAGGTAGCCATTGCTATGCGTCAAATGCTCCGTCCGTATTTATACGGGTACCTTCCCTTTTTCACGTGCTTTGTCTGGTTTGAATTGATTCCTTATTTTGCTTTGATCTGGTAAGTGCCGTTCTCTGTGTTATAGGTGTTTACGTCACTCTAAGCTGAAAATGCATTACTGTACTGTGTCATGAATTGTTTGTCGCATTCTGATAATGAGTGTTTACGGCCTGTCCCCGCTCGCAGCATGGCTTGCTTTCGTGCGCGCTACCGCCGCTTACAATAAAAAGAAAAAGAGAGGAATTGTCTCATTAGCAAAACAATGGCAAGAGACTGCTATTTATTGGTACTTACACTGCTGCTTTCTTTGATAATGATCAACAAGAACCAAATAATAGACTGCTTTTGATAGAAGATGTTCTGAATGAGAGTTTAGCGAAAAATTTTCTCCGTTTGAAAATCTTTGAAGACGCCTCTTTAGTACATTACATTCTGCACAGAAATTAGAGTCATCTTAGATTTAAATATCTAGTCAATTGCCGTGCTTCATTTCTGACAGTATCACTATTCGGCATAAGAATAATATGAATATAAACATGACATGATATGTATATTCTTCCGCGTTTGCTGTTGTCTCACCCTAGTTTCGTAGTTTATTAGGCAGACAAAATTTAAATGAGATAGCAGCAAATGCGAAAGAATACATGGCAATATGTTTATATTCGTATTATTCA
This sequence comes from Schistocerca cancellata, assembly GCF_023864275.1. Lineage (NCBI taxonomy): Eukaryota > Metazoa > Arthropoda > Insecta > Orthoptera > Acrididae > Schistocerca > Schistocerca cancellata. The sequence continues at coordinate 118,589,675 of NC_064629.1, read as the reverse complement.
TATGACGAAGAGAATACTGCATGTGATTCGCAATTTATAAAAGTTCCTATTAGCAACCATCTCTTCTCACAGGTAGTAAAAAATTCAGAACGGAGAGTTGGCCATATTGACAAACATCCCAAACAGTCTTGCCAGTCGGATTTTCGTAGTACATTGAAATGCTGCTACATTCGAAGATGAACAATACGGAATTTGTATTTACTTTGTTGGATAATGTATAAAATGCAGTGGTTGAAACTCGGGGCAGAGAAGAAAGCTCGTCTTCCACCCTTTTTTTTTTTTTTTTTTTTGACGCGGAGGTTTTGGCATCAGTATTTATCTTTGTGCCTGCAAAGCATGCCTGTGCAGCGCTACATATATTCAACGGCAGAAGTTAGTTGTGACGGCACCTAACAACATTTTTCAGAACTTCCGCTTACTTTGCACTCGATTCTAAGCCGCAGGCGGTTTTTTGGATTACAAAAACCGGAAAAAAAGTGCGGTTTAGATTCGAGTAAATACGGTATCCATGTGGATGTCATTTTGATATAATACCTAACTGGTTCTGCTTGATACCCTTATTCATTTAGTCAGCCACCCACAGGTTGCCTGTTAGCGCTAGTACCCCGTTTTAAATATTCTAACGGTACCTTTCAAAGAACACGACAAATGTTTTGAGTAAATCATATTTATTGTGTACATTATTGGCACTATAAACATCCTGCCACACTCTTTCTTTAATGAGTTTTAAAACAGGTCCATGTTGCCACTGGATTAAGATCTGGGGCTATTTTAAAGTTTACTGTGATAGAAGCTCACAGGTCATCATGAACCTGATACAATTGGGCCCAGCAGGTACCCCAGAATCACCATCCACTGTTTAGCCTTAACATTTTGCCACTAGCAAACAGCTAATCCTGAGGTTGAGGTTCTTTTTGATAGAGGTTGGTACCATTCTTGCAATCTAGGCTGTCAGGTCTAGATATTTATTCTCTTGTATAAACAACATTCCATTGTAATGTGCAACATTGCTTGGAAGAAAATTGCTATTATCTTCTTCAGAGTGACCATCCCAACATTTGCCTTGAGCAGTTAAGGAAAATAACACAAAACAGTTGTGGTGCGAGTGAGGCCTAAATTTATGCCCTACTCACTTTCACAACAGTAGTAGCAGCAGTAGCAAATGCAGCAACAATACACATGTTGATAGTGGTGATTATGACAACAGTACTACTACTACTACTACTACTACTACTAATAAAAATAATAATAATAAAATAAATTAACAACTTTCAATTAAGACAAGCTGAAACAAGTCTACTATGGAAGAAATTTTTATGTGATAAAGCTATAGAATTCTTTAAATGAAAGGTAGTTGCATTTTACCTTCAGTCATACAAACGGCTACAAAAAACATAGAACAACGATTGATGCTGATGAGGTAATGATGTGGTGTTGCTATTACGGGTGGCATATCTTCTGGAGAGCTGATTTTACGTTGCTGATCAAAAAAATAATCACACACAGAGCGAAGGATCACACTCTTCCAATGTTTCTCCATAAAGACATCCCTGTAGAAATAAAATGAATTCTGATCCTCCAAGTAACAATGCACAAAATTACTATTTTAATTTAGATAAGTTAACAAACATTAAATGTTATATTTTTATTACTGCATTTTTTATGTGGAGACTGCACTATACAGAAACACTTAATGGTCGAAAAACAAAACTGTATTTAATAACATGAAAGAACAATAAAAATTACAAAAATATTGCTATACACAAATACAGGAATACTGCATTACAATTAAAGTTGCTCGAAATGTTTCTTCCAGTAACAGATTACAAAAAGACATGCATTGATTGTATTCATAGCACTTAAATGATTACAAAAGCTGGCAAACATACATGAAAACAAAATATCAATTTAATTTCAAAAGAAACTCTTAAAAAGAAAAATCATCAGAAGAGAGATGTAGCACCTTTTTTATTTGCTTTCTCAGTTACTGCTCCACGTTTATCTGACAAATTTCCTGCCAATATACGTATACAGTACCTCAATATATCATATTTATTATTTCACATTTGGCACCTAGTTGATGCTGAAGTAAGAACTAATATCCAACCAACTTCAGAATACCTGGAATCCCAATATTCTGCTTAAAATTTACAATAAAAGGTAGTTATCTTAGACTATTGACGTACTTTCACCTACTGTCTTTAATCTTCTCATAAAAACATATACGACACAATCAGTCCAACACAAGAGAATTCTTTTTTTTTCATAATGTGGGGCCACAGTCATAATATATTTCTTTAAAGTCAGTATCACCATTAGACTTTTTTTTTTATTTGTAGCGTTACATTTACATGATCATGATTTCGGCTTTAAGTTGCCATTAAAACACTTGATAATGGCAACTTAAAGCCAAAATCACAATTATGTAATTGCAAAAAAAAAGTCTAATGGCGGTTTGTTCGAAATTCATTTCTTAACATGTTTGCATAGGTAAGCAGTGAATTAAAAACAGAGATTATCCAATAATGAAAATAATGGCTTGCCGTAAGTAAGGGCAGCTGAGCTGAAGAAAGCCATTCAGAGGGGTATCTTAATCCACCAGATATCAGTTTTGATTTGCGATGCTATACATGCAGAAACAGTCATAGAACACTGACAGCATCTACTTTGTTACCATATCAGTTTTTGGAATGTACACCACCTGACAAAAGACATGGTTGGATGTCAACGTAACACACACACACACACACACACACACACACACACACACACACACACACACACACACACACACAGAGAGAGAGAGAGAGAGAGAGAGAGAGAGAGAGAGAGAGAGAGAGAGAGAGAGAAGGTATGTAAGTAATGGAGAGTTATTATTCTCTCTCACAGGTAGAATAGCCATCAGGGTGCATTAATGTTGTCCATGTTTAGTATTTTTATCAGGCCCACTGGGGTACATAATGGGTTTGAACAATGTCACATGCTGAGCAATCACTGAAGAAAAAGGAGATCCCACATACTCATGTGAGATGACGTTATTAGCATCTGACAGTTTGAAAGGGGCCTCACTGTGGGTCTACATTTGGTTTGCTGATCAAATCTAGCAATATCCAGATTTGTGGGGCATTCAGATGTGACAGTGGTCTGATGGTAGAGCACATGGGAACATGAGGCCACACATACTCGTCCTCCACATTCCGATCAACCACATCTAACCACCACAAGGGTAGATCACCATATTGTGCACCAAGCACCTTATAATCCCTTCACATCTGCATCTGCCATCGAAGAACAAGTAACGGACTCACTGTAACATTATATGTCGTCCCGCACCATTGGCTGGAGACTAGCAGCAGCCGTTAACATCATAACACATACGGCTGTGTTTCGAGTGGTGGGAAATATTAAATGATTGAGTGAACTCTTGACAATACATCAAATACATCCTTCTAAGCTAGTTTTCATGAGACAGTATCATAGCATCATTGTTCAATAGGATAGTACTCGTTCAAACATGGTACATGTTTCTGTGAACTGTCTCCATGATGTTGAGGTACTCGTGTGGCCAGCAACATTCCCAGTTCTGTCACCAATGGATAATGTGTGGGACCTGCTCTGGCATCAGCTCCATGCTAGTGGCAGTATTCAGGATATCAGGGACCAGTGACAACAGTTGTGAGTCCGCTTGCCTCACGAGAGAATACAACAGCTTTATGACACCCTACTAAAACCAAGTACATGCATGCATCCACTCAACAGAGGAGGCAATGTCATACTGATAGATGGGCTCATACTGCCATGTTCTGTGTAAATTTGACTATTTTGGAATAGCTGAACATTGTATACCCTCTAAACCCACTAAGTTTCATTTTGTATCCTCCTCCCCTTCTGGGGTTAACATTTTTTGTCAGCCACTGTAGATTAAACGTGATGTTATTACAATAACTACAATTCTTTTTTTCTGCATATTATAGACATATTGGATTCAAATGAGTCATTTATGTCCACCACTTTGATAATATGGGTCGAATCAGATGAGTCATGTTGGTGGGTTCAATAATTCCATTTGAGATGCAAAGAAAGAATGGGCAGCTAGAGAAATGTTGTTTTAATAGGAACAGTTATGCTAGAGAAAAAATAATATGAAATGAACTTGCAAGAAGTTTGTAGAGTAAGATATTTCTTCAAAACTGGAACAGTGTTGCAAATACATCCTTGGCGATTCTGGCTTTGTGGGCATTACGCTACTGTCAAATGCATGTTGCTATGCCTAATATTTCATCACCTCCTGGGTAAAAGTTACATATCGCAACCCCACCCCACATTTTTCAGTATGGCACAGGTGTAAACATTAGGTTTCATAAGTTTGTTACCACAAGCTGATTTTCTATTCTCACATTCGTCAGCTTCGCCAACTCTCAACCAAATTGTCACTTCCCAACCTAACCTAAACACCAGGCTGTGCTACAGACCAGTCTGTCACCACAACTACAATTTGGCACTTTAACCTCCTCCTCTGGAAGCCACCTACTGAGGCTATAAAGAAGAATCACTAAAGCTGTACACATTAGCTGTGAATGCCTGCACTGTATGAACAAACAGTAAGGAGACAGCCAAGACTCAAGAAATAGTAAAGAGTTACATACCACACATGCTTGCAATTTTTATAGGTGATGTAAGCACACCAGACAAAAACAACTAGGCCTAGTTATATCACCTTAATACCAGATAACACCACCCCCACCCTTGGTAATGGCCTCAACTCAGTGACGGGGAGAGGCCACAACTTTCTTCAGGTAAGCAATATCCAGCTGAAGTCACAAATTGACAATTAAATCCCAAAAAGTTATTGAACTGCAGGTACGTTGACTGCTAAAGTTCGCCTACTGCTACAAATAGTCACAGACATTTTCCACGAGGTTTAGACTGTGTTATTTGGCCATTTGAGGTGCAATAAGGTGTGCGACTGGTCTGTAAAACCAGGAACATATGCTTGCAGCAGAATGAATGGGGCAGCTGTTATTTGGGAAGACAGGAGCAAGACATCATACCAGTATTCACTATAAGATGTAGAAGAAAGGGCAACACTTGGCCACTAGGATTGTTCAAATAAATATCATGGTGGCTATAGTGCTGCATGCTGATTCTGGTGATTTGTTGATGTCAGTTGCGGCCAATCTGGTGGTAGTATATGGTAGCCAATGACAATTGCTGAATCTAGCGTCTTACTTCGACAGTAGATATGAATTGATTACATCTGTTTTCAATGTGGAGAACACCAGAATAACTTTTAGTGATCTGATTATTATAAATTTTAAGGTTGCTTACTGATTTCTGTATTTCTTTGGAGACTGGGAGGGGTTGGGGGGGGGGGGGGGGGCGAGAAATCTTCTGACAGGCTGACCTGTACTCAAGTCTGAGTCCTAAGTTAGGTTGTAATGTGACAATCTAGTTATGAGCTGACAAAGCCAATGAATGTGAAGAAAGCTACCCATGCCAGCAGACTTACCTGTAGCATAGCTTGAGGCCTATGTTGGCAAAGTTAACTAATCTCAACATGATTGCCACAATCAATTCATGTGACATACATTCTTCCTTGAAAATACCTATTTGTATCATATTTCCCATTGTGCCAAAAATTCCGGAGACTTGGTTAAATTATAACTAGCCTACCTAGAAAAAATAACAGCTAACTTTATTTATGAATCCAACATTACGAATGAGGACCTCATTGGCTACCTATATCTAATTCACAATTCATCATGTTGACTTCCCATGATTCATTGCGTGAATTGTTACAAACGGCAACAGACAATGGGAAAATTACCGACACTATACATGAACTTTTAGTCACCGCAGTTCATGTTCACAGTAACCTGTATCTGTAGACCCAAGTTATGGTACAAAGACACCCCCAAAGCTTACTCCAGCCTGAACTACATCTTCCACACACTGAGTTACAGGCCTCAATAGGCCATCACTACACTCAAAGCAATGAATCATTTGGAAAGTGGCAAAGTTACAACTTGAAGGACTATGAATTTACTTGCAGTGTTAGCCAATAAAATGAAATGTCTGTTAAACACACGAGACTGACCTAAGGCTAGGTTACACATAGATTTGTTACTACAATCTTCATTTGGTATCCACATCAATTGGCTTTGCTATCTCACACACTGATATCACTGAACGTAACCTAGTTTTTGGGCTACAGTACAAATCAACCCGTCACCATATGCAAGATACTGATAGGAGTGGGACGCTATCACCACACACCAACCTAAGAAACTATACACCGTAGAGATGTCTCTGTTATGTACAAGATATTCACTGAAACCATACCGAAATACATGAAAAAACACATCAAATTTTAATCGCGTAAAGGAATGACATGGCTTTAGAGGCTACAGACCACTTACAAGTGAACAAAAGTATAAAACAAAGCAACACGTATGAATTAGGGCACCACTTTTTCTGGTATTCTTATTCCAAACAAACTTTTCACCCAGTTTCAACAAATCTTCACAAATTTTCCTTGTGAAACAAGTTATTAAATCAACTTACACGCCTCATCAGAATAGTGGGAAATTTAGAATCACAAGAGTTAGTAACAAGCTGCCATTTCACCAAAACTATTTTCTTGTACACTAGAGAAAGTTTCCAGATCCTTATATTGGTTAAATGAAGATGGATTACAGTTAATGAAACATATCTGAATCACCTTTATTTTGATGATATTTTAGTGTCTCCTTCTGATGCAGATAGTAAACAGTAAATGGAAGAACTTAACAGAGCAAGTGTGAAAGTAAGCCTGAAAACCAACAACAATAAGATTGAAATAATGTACAGGGAACACAATGAGAGGTACAGCAAAAGAAAGAAATAAACACAAGAGTAAAAATACCCTGGAATGTCTGGTACACTAAACAGAGTTTTCAAATTAAGCTTTTCAAACAGAAAGTTCAATCAGTGTGTATTATCAATTTTAACGTAGCTATATGACAGTGAGAGATGTCAAAATCATCCACAAACAGAAAGGCCTCTAGTGATGTGGATATTTGGAACTACTAGGAGACACATGCAAACCAAGTTCAGAGTGAGTGAAATGGAGCAGGGTAAATTGACAGTAAGTGGAATACTGGGATTCGCTGGAATGTTCAATACCACTTGGATACCAAACTATCACCATAAAACCTAACCTAGGTAGCAGGCTGCAAAAATCAGTCAAAAAAATAGTATCTGTTCTGGTCTCTTTCTGTTTGCACATATGTGACATCGCATGTCACATCACTGTATCATGTGATGAAGCAGACACCTAATATCATTAGATTCAGCTGACAATGAAGTTCTTTGCTGGATGCCAACATATAAGTACAAGTTGGCAAAACAACGGAGGAGCAAAATAGCTGTGTACAGAATGCATGGTACGTCAAACTCGGCATTAGATGACTAATGGCCAACGCTTTATAAAGCAACAAGAACACACAGTGCTACATACATCTGATAAACATAACTTACACTATAAATTCATTTAAAAAACAATGCAAATTTGTTTAATTTAAATTTTTGCTATGGTACACACATGACTACATCCTCAACTCCCTCCCCCCCCCCCCCCAAAAAAAACAAAACAATGTGAATTTGTGTAAGTTATTACAGTGCACAAATGACGAAACTTGTTGGGTCCTCAAAGCTGTTCACCTACAGTCCTAAAATTTCACTGTTCTCCTTACGAACGCGAAGATGATGAAAAATAACTTTCAGACCAGGATAAGTGATTGTTTATATGGATGTATAAATGAATGGTCCTCCAAGTAACAATATGAATGCTGATGTAAGTCCACTGAACAACATCTGGCACGTCATCACATCATACCTTAAGGTCAACACCCACCGCGTTGCTTGCTTCTACTACACCCATTCGGAGGAGATTTGCACCTCTATATTATTAAACACATGCATACACGCATTGCGTTAAATATTTTTCTCACGCCATCACGCATTTACAAACGCCATTCAATATTTTTCGATAAACGTAGGTCTCTGTCAATGAAGTACGAAGGCATATCGGTATTTTGTGTCGCGTCAGTTCCACATAACTCTATACTGTGTCAGCATTTTGCACACAAAATGACAGATCTATGTCTCAGCGGTATAACTGACACCTCTTTATGCACCATCTCTCGATCAGTGTTTGATAGCCACTAATGATCGCTTGAGTCTCTTGGTCTCACACAGTTTTAGTAATTTTTGACACAAATTCTCAGTTATCAAGTTCAGCGTAACTCATCCAGCAAGTAATAATACTGTGGCACTACTTCAATAGCCGTGCACCACACCAGCATTTTAAAACACTGTGAAATATCGGAAACACGTTTTTATCTCTAAATAAACATGTATAGTGACATATTAATAGGAAACAACTACTTCACCCAAGCTGCTTCGTATTCTGATAACTTACCCGGAAGAATTTATTATAAACAAACTGTGAATCATAATGTTGATTTTTTATAGAAATATGAACGTTCAACAATAAATAAAAGGTTTCTCCGTTCAATCACAACTTTCACACTCACACACATCTGACAAAACAAGCGCCTCTTTCGGAACTTCATACACGCACGTGTAAAGATATTCCTCATCATTAATCAACAAATGGTCGGCGATAGTGCAAAGATCTCGTAAAAATAAGTGCCAGAGCTATGATATGACATGACAGCGTGACGGATAAATCTTTTCCGGCCATTTACCCAAGCTGCACCTCATCGGGGACAGGCTGTGACCTGGACTGTCTAAATGACCCTTTACACGTTCAGGTTTGCCTGAGCGGGCCACGTTCGCAATGACCGTCTGCACAACCGATTTGTAGCATTCAATTTGCACTGATCATAAAACGTAAAAAAATATGTTACGTTAATTTCAAGCAGATATAATTACTTCATACGTTTCCAAACAATTTTACTGATTTTGTTTGCTAATATTACAGAACATAACTTCAAGCATTCAGTGACCTATCTGACGCCTCTCGAAGTTACTCCTACTCTCTCCTCGACAAAGAATGATCCCTCGTTAACGTACTTTCTTCTATATTTTGTTATGCATCTACACTAATAATTTATCGTACGATGCAGGACTGATCATAACACATTCTATGAACTCTTTCTGAAACGTGGTTTTGATTTTAGTTATAGGAAAGTGATTCTGATTTCAGTCAGTAAATGCGAGAAGTCACTTCCCTTTTTGAACAATTTTCTGACTAATTACCTCTTTTTCGTTCTTCCCTGTTGTTACACATAATACAATTGCGGCACACGATTTCTTTTGAGTGTCCGACATCTTAACATGGTAAAATCGCATTGCTAACTGACAACATTGATAAGAATGTTGATGGCGCGCGTTTGCTTCAACATATTGAAGGTTTAACAAATTGGTATTGTCAATAAATATTGAATGTGTGCAGGCCTCTTGGCGTACCTGGCAACTGACAAAAGCGATGTCGACCTGAAATTTTCTAGTATGATATCACCTTCATCTTTGAGCCACATAATTCTGGAAACATGTTCAAATGTGTGTGAAGTCTTATGGGACTTAACTGCTAAGGTCATCAGTCCCTAAGCTTACACACTACTTAATCTAAATTATCCTATGGACAAACACACACCCATGCCCGAGGGAGGACTCGAACCTCCACTGGGACCAGCCGCACAGTCCACCTGAAACATGTCGGGATAAGTTTCACTGGTGACGTCTGTGAGATGCTTTAAGGCATCTGCATTCCTACTCTTGCCATTTGTCGTAGTTCAAGTTCAGCCGATAGATGTCATGTTAAATCCCTGTAGTTCAAAGCTAGGAGTATATGATTCTTGTGTATATTGCGAACCTTATGAGTGATATTCTTTTGGTGGGTGTTTAATTTTCCTCTTGAACAGATGTGATAAATTTGTTGGTAAGCAAATTCTTATGTAACAATTGATTTAAAATTTCCCAATAGATTTTTAATATAAATTACTATTACTGTTATCACAAAATGCACATAGGACCTAACACACGTATTTCTGACAAAAAATCCAACATTAAATATTTTAAGCATACATTAAATGCATTAATTGTAAAATTCAAGTTAGAGGTTAGGTACTCAATGACAAAAAGCGTTCTAGTTGCAATTTGCCACCCGCTAGGTGAATAAAATAGTGTCTGTCAAGAATCATGGTATTTATTCCCTATTTGAGTCACACAAATGAAAATGTATTCTTACAATATAACGCTCTACATGTTTCTAGTTATTTAATAGAGTTTGAATTATGTACTATATATAGAACCACATGACAATACTAACAAATACAGTCATTAAACGACTGATCAGAAAAGAAGCAACACTGGTGTATTGCCACATTCAATTATGTAAAAATGAAGACCCAAAAGTGACCGATTCTTCAGTCCAAAAATTTCCAGTAAATGACGACTTGCATGAAAAGTCGGTACGGCTCTACTACGACAGGGAAGAGAGGAAAACAGTATTAAGTAGCCTAGCAGAACATCTGTAGTACATAGTCAGCATTTTCATGATAGTTGCTTTAGTATTTATACCATAACTGGGAGACATCTTCCCAGTTATATCCCAACAATGCTCCCTGGATACCCATCATATAAGCAGGCAGAAACTGAAAACCTCCATAGAAAAAGAAATTACTTTAACGCTGTCTTTGATGCACAAGAAAGTGGTCTCAGGCATTTCTCCCACACTGCATGTTACAATAGAAACTGCAGCTGACATTGCAGTCATATTTCAAATGAAGCAGAGGCAGGAATTCAAGTGCACATGTCTTGTAAGGGTTTCTGCTCTTCTAATAGGAACGCAGGGAAGTGTTATTCAGGAGTCATTGCAAGGAAAAACAAAATCATAGGAAGGCTGTGTACAGAAAATAGAACACTAACAGAAAAACTCGAAGTTAAAAATGAAAAATTAGAAGCTGACGAAATGTGTATTGCTCTACTAAATTCCACTGAAGCAGCTAAAAGCATTAAAAAAGGAAGTCAAGTACAGTAAAGAAGTTGTAACGATTTCTGTTCTCTGGCAGAAAAAGTATCCAACAGGTGATACATTTGCCAGAGGAATGGAATTCTTGGACCTACCACTTTTAAAAAGTATGTTTGTGTGTCTTGTGGTCAGACAGGAATTACCAAGTATATATGAAAGAGAGTGAAAACTGAAATTGAGTTAGTCTCCTTTGACAAAGATAAAGTGGGTTCATTAATTATTTATCAAATGTCTATTCAACCAATATTAATGTATGATAGACAACCTGACCAATACCACAGTAAAGATGAACTTAATGACAAACCCTCACAGGATGGTGAATAGTTGACAAATAGCCTGTTATGTTTTGTTTTCAGAGGGCTCTCAACTAAATACCAATTACTCATGGCATTCTTCTTCTGCTGTTACTTAAATGGGCTTCATATACATCCAAAAACGCTACACGTAATTGTTGCAGTAGAAGAGGCATCCCTCAGATTAAAATCGTTATTTGTTTCTAAGTTATGACCAAAGCAACAAAATCAAATATGTTTGCTCTCAATTTCTAGACAGTACACTCATAATAGATGGGAGAGATGTAAGTGGCAAACATTTTAGAACTCTCTACAAACTACAAAGTAACCTGGTGTTCAAGCTGGAATGTAATCATGAAGATGGTGTATCAGACTAATTTGGTGATAGTGAATATCAAACGAGCGAAGCTGTTGTTTTCAGACTCCATTGTAGTTGCTCTTAAAATTTGCACTTTTGGTGCAAGTGAATATTATCCCAATCAGGGAAATCTTCAAGCTACCATGGAGTTCATGCAGATAATACAAAGATGATATGACATTCTCGATATATGCAGCATCACATATGTACTTTGCACAACAACGACAAACTACCCTTCTTTGCAATAAGTGATGACCAACTCATATGGCTCACCAAAACATTTCTTCCTTACATGAAGAAAATACGGAAATCTGGACAACGTAGACAAGAGGCTTTTACTCTGTAGACGTTTGATACCGTTGCCATCACAGCAGGATCGAAAGTAGCATGCATATGATATCGATTGAAAATTGGATTCCATTATGTGTTGATGAGGAATTGTTCGAGTGCTGACACTGAATTGTTTTTTAGACACCTCAGGTAGCTTGGAGACTTCAATGATATGATGGATGCACATTTCTGTATGCACGCAATAGACATCAGTTAAAACTGGTCTCTTAACAGTTGTAACGGCGCTATGTGAGCTGATACATGACTTGATACAACAGTCATATACTCAAAACATAGGTGGATGCTATTCTGACACTCAGGGAAGATCACTATAAGATTTATTGTGTTATGTTATATTATCACTCTTAGAATAGTCTGAAAATGTGAATGCAGATCGTCTGCAGACATATGCGTGGGCTGTGTGTTGTGGGTTCTGTGAATGTGGAGATGCAGTTTGGCCAACCACTGTATAAAGGATAGTGCGACTGCACTGGACCAGAGAGATATAAGTTCCCCACACGTTAGCAGGTCCCATTAGGTTGGCAGATAGCTGCTGTGCAGACTCTTTGAGCCCTTCTGGCCACCATGTGTGGACCCCAGACGAGGGGAGACGGTTAGGCATTTCCTGCTGAGACCCTGGTGAGTATAGACGCTCTGTGTGATGACTCCTATAGTCATCTTAGTTAGGAGAGATGGTCAGGTTGGATAAAATTGCTATTTTTATGTTGTATTACTGAAGACGGGCCAGCATTCCATATAATTGTACTATTAAGTAAAGTGAGTGATCAACGAGTATTCTCATGATTTTTATTAAATAAATGTTGTTATATAAAATTCTTAAATTGGTCTCACAGCAACGCCTTATTTCTGTTACCATTCCAATTAAGTTATTTAAACTTTAAACTTAAAGTTAACCAATATGCAGCAATTTTGTGTAGTGATATTTGCTCATGCAAATGGTTGTAGGCGTTTTTCACAAAAGATACAGTTGCCATTTTCAAGTTGATGATGCCTGCCAAAGGCTTTGTTAAAAGAAAGTATCATGCATAATGGTGACCCTTTAGGCTAGGATATCGTTCAAATTAGGAGCACTTTTGTGATGATGTGAGATTGCTAAGATGTACTAATAAATGATTAAATTTCCACAGGTGTCAAATTCTAATTTGTCAATAATCAATGTTGCAAATTCTGTGTTGCATTGCTTTGTGATTTTATTTGTGTGATTCTGGGGTCAATTTTTTGTGTGTGTTATATTCATATATTTTGGGGAACTTTAAATTACATTGCGTGTGACAATAAATGTGTTAGGTTGTGTGTGATGACTATGCTAGGTTGCATGTAATTATAGCTTGCTCTAGGCTACAAAAAATAATAGGTCGTGATTCATGTAGTCAAGGTAGGGAATCTGTTTTTCCATCAGCACAGCTCTGTTAATTGGGTACTTTGTGCAAAAGTGTGGTCCCACTATCCAAAATGGAGACACGTGCTCGCTCAAGGAGTGGTGCAAGGATAAATAGGTCAGGTGCAGAGGGAGTTACCATTAATCAGGTAGCCGTGGAGAGAGACAACTAAAAGGAATGTCCCCAATTTCAGTTGTGCTGTGGCAGTCCTGATCTTAGAAAATGTGCAAGCTATCTCCCTGACCAGTAGCAGGACTTTGGACCCACGCACAAGTGTAGACGAAACCGAGAAAATAACGAGCAGACAAAGTACGTCGGCTAACACAGACCCGACTAACGTGGGTGGCCTCATTGGTCAGGGTGATGAAAGAAAGTATGACGAAACAGGAAGAAAGTAATATGAAATTTAACCCAAAACTCGAGGGCATCATGACTGGAGTAAATGCGAAATTTGAAGACAGTAAGGCGCTACTCGAACAGCTTCGAAAGGACGTTGTAAACGAGGTCAGCGAAAAATTTAAAGTGGTAGGTATTAGATTAAGCGCTGTCGAGAAAGAGCAGAAAGGAGTTCAGGTCGAAATGAGAACACATGGATAAAAATTAGAAAAGGGACTCCAAACATTAACAGAAAGATGTAATAACGAAAAAAAGATGATCAAATTTATAAAAGCCGTCGAAGCAACTCAAGGAAAGGTAGATGCGAACACTAGGGCAATTGTGGATCTTGAGGGAAAAGTAGAAGTGGTATAAGTGCAGAATAGGGAGGAAATAAAGAAGGTGAAAGAAGAGTTAGAAAAACTCGCAGGTAAGGTTTCAGATATTACAATATTGGGGAAAAGTGAGAAGTCACTACAGTGGGCTTGTATGGGCCAATAACTCGGATGAAGTGTGGCTACATGTAAGTTGTTGTAGCCATGGAGCTAACATCAAAATTTGTCTGCTTTACTTCGCTGAGGAAAGCAATGGGGGAAACGGTGGCGGTGGCATTTGTAAACGATTTCGTGCGAGAGATTGGGCTGGTCAGATGGGTAATTTTGGACATTAGGCAGCAACTCCAGTTGCAATATGGGCTGCAGATATTAAAGTGGAGAAAATGAAGGCGAACTTTATCTCGTTCCACCCACCATGTAACCTGGCAGCACGCTTCATGAGAGAGTTAGGGCGGGTGTGTAGGATGTACTGTTACCACAAGCACAATACGTGGGACATGCATATAAAGGCATTCCAAGAAATTCTGAATGAGTTGCTGAATGAGTCAATGATGTTGTCACCGGTATTAGTATTGGAAAATAAGGAGCCTCTGAACCGAATCAAATAAGTGGTACCATGGCCAAAGGAAAGACAACTCCAACACAAGGGGATCATAGACATAGCTTTGAAAAACACCAAGCGTGCTGCTGAAATAAACCAGAAGATGTGCCAAAAGACAATACGAAAAATCGACTTCTATATTGGACAAAAGGGTTTGGGTTTTGTCACACAAGCTAACAGACAAGAGGAAAAGGATCTGCAAAAAATTCCTTAGCCATTATAGTGGACCCTACCGAGTGTGCCGCATCCCTCACTGCAATGCTATCAAAGTCCAGACCCTATGGACAAAGAAATCGAGCGGCTGCATCACATGCCCAATGTGAAGCCCCTTATAGACTAGCAAACAGTGTAGCAATGTACAATTTATGTAATGTAGGTAAATAGCGTTACCTTGTATATTAAATATCACTCATAGACTTTGTTCCCCAAGTATTATGTTGTATAATGTGAACAAGGCAATGTAAGTCGTCTACGATAGAGTTAAAAGGGTAAAAACAAGATTTACCAGGAAGATTTAAAAGTAAAAAAGATAATACATTTTCTGCAGATAACTTATGTTGTAGCAATAAGTCTTCAACAGCTTGAAGAGGAATGAAGCAAGACGCCACATGAAGCGTGCCAGGAGCACGGAAAGGGAAAACAAAAATAAGGAAGCCAGAGGAGTAAATTACCATATAAATTAAGGTTGTAGACTGCATGGTAGATATTGAAGAGTGTACTTTAGGTTAATGGTGGTTCTGTGTTTGTATTTGTTAATGTAGCATTGACATATTCTGTAATCATTGAATATGCATGGTAAAAAATATTGTACATGTTCTACGTATTGAGTGTGAAAGTAGCTTGAAATGAGTAGTCATGCATGCGGAAAATTTGACATCACCAGGGATGCTTCCTGTGTAGTTAGTCAAGATTGACTGTGTGTGTTACGTATATGTATAAAAGAATGTGAAATTTGAGGTGTGAATGACATGAGAGTGTAAAGAAATGATTTGGGTTCTTTTCATACTTGATATTCTAGCTTCCTAAGTAGTGTTGATACGATACACAAAGCATCGATAAACTATTCATGGAATTAAAGTTCAATTTATTTCTTATTTCTCATTAGTAAAAATACTTTAAGTTTTGCAAAGAAAAAGTTTTTTTCCCTGTTGTAAAGCTACTGAGGGAATGGTTAAGAAAGGAGACTATTGTAAATTAGTGATAGAGAATTTGTTTACGTAATAGTCAGCTGAATCACAAACCATGGTAAATATAATTTGAAAGTTGATGCCCACAAGGCACAATATGAAGAATCACTGAGAAGAGGTAAATGTTAGAAAATTATTATGAGAGTGTATTGAGAACAGTGTTCTCCTGACCACCAATTCCTGTCAAGAAGCAGCTGGCAGCTGGAGAAAGTGGAAGCCACTGGTGAAGGCAGTTAGCGGTGTCTGGAATTCCCTGATTGACGAATGTTGCCCCCAACCACCAGAGGCGATAATGTGGGCTCCTCCCACCACCCGGCGGAAGCGGTGGCCACTCCAGGTGGACGAGAGCAGCACGAGCAGCACGAGCAGCAGAGGGGTGTGGCGAGAGGTACTGACCCACACCTGTCGAGCACCCACACTGAAAGGCGATGCCCTTCCCCTCCCCCCCCCCCCCCCAAACTGAGGGAGTCGTGCAGAAACTTCAAATGGTCACGGGTGGTCCATACAGATGAGCCATAAAGCGATGTGCTGACAGCCTGGCAGCCATTGCCAAATACAAAACTGAAGACTGCAGCACCCACAAGAGGCGAGCTTGGCTTACCCTAAGTCAGGTGTTGTGATGCAGCAGGATGAACGAGAGAAGAAGGGCAGGTGCACGCAAGGGGCATGGCACCAGTTGTGACTTGTCAGCAACACCACCACACCCACACGCACAGTGTCTGCAGTACCAAATCAAAAGACATGTCACACTCACCACCAGAGTCGGGCATAGTGGGACTGCGGTAAGAAGAAAAGGGAATGACACTACCGAGGGGCTGATGTCATGAGTAGTGGCTGTCAGCACAACACTTTTTGATAAGGCCACACTACTATGAGATGTCAGCCAGGTGGGTCCAGGCACTCGTGACACAACAAGAGGCGATGACAGCTGGGGTGAGATCATCCTGCCCCAGAGGTCGACACTCACCTGACGCGGAAATGCGTGCCGCCATGTCATGATGCGGTTGTTAACATGAGGCACCACAGGTCCTGTTGAGCTGCTGCCAAATCATGAGGGAGAGGACAGAGGTAAGGAGTTGATCTGCGTGACAGAGGGACAGGCTACAGTCCCTAACACCTGTGCAACAAGTTTCCCTCCCCCGCACCCCCCAATAACCACCCAGTTGCCCAAGACGGATGTCCTCTGAATACCCCAAGCCCAATAGTGAAGTGTATAAAAGTGCTCGAAAGTGCCATGTATTTAACAAATGTAGAGTGTGAGTTTCTTTTACAGCAGATCTGATTTTATACACATATTACCTTTAAGTAATTTTTCAGAAATGTACATATGTTAATGCCACAGACTGATTTCTTAAAATCTGTGATTGTTGTAGTGAAAAGGAAATACTACTTTCAAACTGATCTTTTGATTTCTTAGTAAAGAAATGTGGACCAATGTTAAAGAAATGACTTTACCACATTAATCCGAAGTTCAATAATGAAACTTAAAAGAATTTCAATGACTTTATGTGACTATCTCAGAAATTTCCATCATATTTGTTTGTCAATTAAAAAAAAGGGAAATATTTATGAAGTGCCAAAATAAGCTTGTGAATGTTGCATTAACTGTACTTGGCTGAGTTTCTCATGTAATGTGTTTCGATTTTTCAGGTTTAAAGATTTTATACGTTTTCCTCTGTCTTGCAGATTATTTCAAAGGAGGACACACTTACGAATACATATTTATAATTTGAGTGCCTAAAAGTCGATTCTCGATTTGTATACATGTTTTATGAGAATTATGTATTTGTACACGAGTATTGAAAGATTCTTGAAATTTCGAATGTTTAATATGCAGAAAATGATCATGTCTTTGTTAACAATTTCAGAATTGCACTCAATTATGTAACATTTAAAACAGAATGCTTGGTCGAGGTAATAGATGAAATGACTTGTGTTCAGCTTAAATGCTGTATGTTTCCATAATGATGTTTCAGAAGGGCATGGACCAATATGTTACTGCATTAGGATTGTGTTGATATTCACTGACAGAGAATAATTTGTTAATAGTTAATAATTTCCATATATTATGTTCTATATATTAGATGATTAGGATTTTGTGTACTTAAAATTAGTGTTCAGTCATTATATTTATATGAGTCAAGTCTTGACACTATGATTAAAAAAATGTTTGAATGTGCCCTTCCAAAGCAAGGATACTTACTGCTCATTTTTTTCTCAGAAGGGGAAGGTTATGTAACAGCACCATGTGAGCCACTACATGGCTTGATACAACATTCATATACTCAAAACACACCTGGGTACCCTTGCAACACTCAGGGAAGATCACTATAAGATTTATTATTCGGAATTATGTTGTATTATCACACTTAGTATAGTCTGCAAATGTGAATGCAGATCGTCTGCTGACTTATGCTTGGTCTGTCTGCTGTGGGTTCTGTGAATGTACTGACGCAGTTTAGCCAACCAAGTAGAGTGCGACTGCACTGGACCAGAGAGACATAAGTTCCCCGCGTGTTAGCAGGTCCTGTTAGGTTGGCAAATAGCCACTGTTCAGACTCTTTGAGCCCTTCTGGCCACTGTTTGTGGGCCCTGGACGAGGGGAGACGGTTAGGCATTCCCTGCTGAGACCCCGGAGAGTATAGACGCTCTGTGTGATGACTTCTATAGTCATCTTAGTTAGGAGAAATAGTCAGGTTGGATAAAATTGCTATTTTTATTTTATATCACTGATGACGATTCAGCATTCCATATAAATGTACTGTTAAGTAAAGTGAGTGATCAATGAGGATTCTCATGATTTTTATTATATAAATGTTGTTGTTATATAAAATTCTTAACTTAGTCTCACAGCAATGCCTTATCCCATTTCCATTCCAATTAAGTTACTCAAACTTTCAACTTAAAGTTAACCAATAAGCAGAAATTTTGTGTAGTGATATTTGCTCATGCATCTTTAACAAAAGATACAGGTGCTATTTTCAAGTTGAAGATGCCTGTCAAGGCTTTGCAGAAAGCAGGTATCGTGCAAAGTATCTACGTATGCAAATGTGGAAACCACTATCTGAAAAAATTCTTCATACAGAATCATCTTCAACACAGATGTTGATGGTGCAATTGCCCAATTCTGTGCTGTAAATACTTCACTGAACATTGAGCAGTAAGTAAGGACTATGTATTTTAATTGTTTTTAAATATTGTTTGTAATATTTTAGAATTGTGAAGAGAAAAAACATTATCTAATCCTGCTACCAGAGGAAATTATTTTCAGAATAATATAACAGTGATACTTAATTTTAATACTTAATATGTCATCAGCATTTCGTTAATTACTTCTTCCACTTTGTCATATAATTTATTTAATCATTTCTTTATTTAAGCTTGTCATATGACAACGAAAACAGCCATTGTCACTTTTGTATGTAGTGTCTCGTAAGAGCTGCAGAATAAAAAAACGACATGTGATAACTGCTTAGACATGTTAACTATTGGTAGTAATTGTTTGCCACAGAATATGTTCATAAAAATTAAGATCATTGTGGGCTTACGTATCCGAATCCTTCATTTGTCACACTGTTCTATCTGTAGTGGGTTTCTGCAGAAGCACCACACTGTTGTTGCCTAACAAAAAATGTAAGAGCATTGCTCCAGCAACCCTTTAAGGTGAGGTTCACAAATGAGCTGAAGCGTTATACAAGTGACAATGAGAAACTCAATGTTGTTTTATTAAATAAACTGCTCAACCCACTTTTGGGCAATGTTGGAAGAAAACTAACAGAGAAATATCTTGATCAAAAGCAGCTTAATTATAAGCTGTTAAGAAGGAACTTCTTGAAGATCTAAATGCACAGGCATATACTCCAGTTTTTTTCAGTCGCCATAGGGTTCTTAAAATCTGCACTATATTAATGTGATATATTAGCTCCTCAATTTAAAAAAGGGTGAACTCATATGGAGCAATGAAAATAGGGTTCCAAATGAGTGTAATATTATCCTGCAGTTTAAATGTCTATGTTTATATTTCACATTAAACTAATATGAGTGAGACAGTAATGACCTTTACTATGCATACTTAACTTTTACACCCTTTTTTTGAAATAATATAAAGATTACTAGTATTATGCCATTTAAATGGGTAATAAAGTACATGGAAATAAGATGATATCTAGCCTTCGTGTCAGAGCTTCAGAAACAATGTCAATTACATCTCCAAAAAGCAGCCCAATACAGAGTTCTTATGTATCACAAAGGCAATGTCAGTGCAATAAGAAACATGTGAACAACACTGTAAGCAACATGCTGACTATAATGTAATATTAGTGCTATTTTTTCAAATTGTCTAAGCTACAGATCGTTCTGTCACCACACCAGATTTTTCTCTTTCAAGTTATTGCCTTGGCCAACTAACAACAATACTGTGACATCAGAGCAGATATTAATATTAAATCGGTGGTCAAAGCCGATGAATCATACTGAATATTCCTCTTGACTCACATCTCGTGCTATATGAAGCAATGAACCACGAATACGTAAAGGTAACAATTGAAGTTCAGTGTTTTGTTGTATTAGCCTACACATTATACACTCTTAGTTTAATTATACATCTTCATTTTTGTGTATTACTACTAATAACAATTGAAAGCAGAATTGACATTTTGCCTAACTAGTTAATAAATGCTTTTATAATTTGGTCTGAATCTTTGCAAAAACTGAGTAACTGAGTTGTTTTGAGATTCCACAGGTGCTAATTCTTCTTAATCTATTTGACCACCTCGAAAATGAGTAGTCCTACGATATGGCTGCATGTGGACCTTAGACTGTTGAGAATTAACCAGGTTTTCCAAGGCTGTTAGTCTTGTGTAATTAGTGAGATTCTTAAGCTGAGCCTCGAACAAATCGTCGGCTGTAAGCCTCTCTGAACAGATTCTTTGCTTCTCAGCATACTGTACTCCTTATCAGCGGCATCAGTAGCATCTTCTTTTCCCATTTCGTGTAGTTTAGTGATGACTGCTGACAGAGGATAGAAACCACTTTTGACACCCATATAGTGCTAATGAAGAAGGAAGCTGATGCTGATGAAGGAACTTCTTCAAATGTCTTGCAGTCTCCCAGGTTTAATTCCATCTTATCCATTTCATCCTGACTTGTGTTTGCGTTCTGTGGAGGTAGAGAATATGGTACATCCTGTGACCCAGTATCAGACTATTGCAGCCTAGGCCCACTCTTAAATAAACTAATACAATGTAAAATTAAGTAACAATAAAACGAAATAACGTGAAATAAAATAAAAAAGTAACGAGATTTATGCCTGTATGTAGAATAAGATGTATTTCCCAACAGTACTGTATATAGGTAAACATATAAAACTAGCTTCTATATTATCCCTCTTTGAATTTCGGGTTTATTTTGATTGAAGAACTTTATGTTTACTGTTAGTTTCCAAATTCTGAAGATGACTGAAGGTAAATTGTAATGGAGGCTGAAAAAGTGAAAATTTTCAAATGCATTTTGGGCCTTGAATGGAAAGCATGTATACATCACTCTTCCATTAGATAGTGTATCATTCTATTTTAACTATAACAGTTACCACAGTTTATTGTTATTGAATATAGTTAACACTAACTTTAAATTTAGTTTGCTTGATTTTGGAGCCCATGGCCACGTATCTGACGATGATGTTCTTGAGTATATGGAGTTTTACAGAACGCTGAAGAATAACATGCTTGACTTACGAAATCTAAAACTATAGCATGATTAAAATTACTTGATAACTGACACCTCATGTGTAGGAACTATCTTCCTCCAATCAGAGTGCTTAATGTCACACCCAAATTGTGTACTGTTGCCAAACTGCCAGAAGAAATGGTCACTTAACTTTCATTGTTGGGCTAGTGCTGTGTATGAAATGTGTGTATCTTCTTACCGCCACCGGCCTTGCCACAGTGGTAACTCTGGTTCCCACCAGATCACCAAAGTTAGGCGCTGTCGGGCTGGGCTAGCACTTTGATGGGTGTCCATCCGGTCTGCCGAGCGCTGTTGGCAAGCAGGGTGCACTCAGCACTTTTGAGACAAACTGAGGAGCTACTTGATTGAGAAGTAGCTGCTCCAGTCTCGGAAACTGACATACAGCTGGGAAAGTTGCGTGCTGACCACATACCCCTCCATATCCGCATCCAGTGACGCCTGTGGGCTGAGGATGACACGGCGGCAGGTCGGTACCTTTGGAGCTTCATGGCCTGCGTGTGTGTTGTTTCTGGAATGGTTGTCATGTCTGATGAAATGCGAAAGAAATGGGCCAGACACCAGATTTGGGATATAATGCCATGGAAGAAAGCTGGGCAAGCAACTGCATTTAAAGGGCAATTGTGACAACTCATCTGTAATGTGCACGGATATTCTGAGAGAGAGGCAGAAAATGGGGGACTCCTCTTACTGGTTTCTAAGGTAGTTGTGAAAACTGCAGCTGCAGTTAAGGTTAGTGAATCGACCATACTTCATGTTGGTCAAGAAAAATACGAGAAGCAAAGAGCTGAAGCAGGACGCTCTTGTCTTCATGGATCATGCAAGAAGAGAAGTATTCAGAAACGCATACTAAGTCTGGATCATTTCACACAAGAAGCGATTGGGCATCACATATACAAATATTATATTAACAGAGATTGGCCTATATTATATAAGCTTAGTTTCAGATTTTGCGAGGTCAAACTTTTTGAAAGCAACAAACTGTTGCAAGCTAACCTATGGTGGCGGGAGTTCTCCGTCTGCGAAACAACTAAAAAGTCGTAACCACCATACCCAAGGGGTGCCACATTTATCAATAGCGCAAGGAAATCTAATATTAAACAGTGGCCCTTGCATGGATCACTCCTGAGCTGGCTAACTAGACATAAAATTAATTTAATTACTTCAAACCCACAACAAAATAAATGACATCCTATGGAATGAGAATGGGTGTCGTTGAAAAATTAGTATCAAGGACCTACGGCATCACAAAGGGATTTATTAACTAATATCAAGGTCAAGAGAGAACAAACATATGAACAGAAACTTCAACTGTATAACATTTCATTAACACGATCTCAGGTTGGTTAGCAATAGACCTGCGGAGCCTAATTGGAGTTTACGTGTAAATGAGACTGGCTACTGTGCGTGGAAGGATGCCAATCTAGGCAAGCACACTCTGCTGTATCATTCCACTGATTGGCATCTCGCGTCAAGACACTATTAAGCATGCAATGGACACTGGGAGTGACTACTGTGAGTACAAGGCTATTATGAAAAAAGACGACCGTGAAAACAACTGATAGGCTTCTGAATTTGCCGAAGCTGCGCAACGTTACCGATATAGCCGGTAAAGGGCGAGACGCTGTCGAGGTGCTGGTGCTGCTGAAGCGTCGTACTGCAGGAGATGACCCCACGTCCGCCGGTAATTGTCTCACGTCCGCGAAAACATAAAGTTTTGCCCCGGTGTCCGGACGTCTTTACAACTAACTGCTCTCTCCGTAGGAACGGAAGAGCTCTCGCGACTGTCCTCCACGACGGTCGAGAACCAAGACCCGTCTCTCCCTTTCGCTCAAAACCTCCCGAAAAACGGCCGTTCCCCCCCGATGTTATCAAATAAACCTATCATGGCCCAGCAGTGGTTACCGTTTTCTAGCAAGGAGACCTGATCTTCCTCAACCAATCAATCCAGTGCAGTACACATTCTGTTCTCTGAAAAAACTGCATACAATGCCTGGAGGTCCTGCAGCCTACATGAGGGAAGCTTCCTAGGGAAAACAAGCTCCGTCCCGTCCAGGATGCCCGGCGCCGCCAGTTTCTAAAGAAGTGTCGTTTCGCATTCAGCCACAGCGTTCTTACCCTCTTGCTTGGCCGATAGCGGAACAAGGCCGGCTGCCAGAACGGCGGCCCATAAACCACTGCCGTGCCAGACCCACGGCCCGTTTCAGTGACTTCAAAGGAATCCGTGAACTGGCTTGCTGCTCGGGGAAAGGTCTAACGCTGCCCCTAGTGCAACGGTCTCCTCCAGCGTCCAAAAATCTGTCACTATTGCCGAGTTTAATTCTGCTACTGCTACTCAAGTATGCAAGTACTGTGACACCAATCAGTGGTTTACGCTAACCCTAATATTTCACCAGATTAATATAAATCAGGGAAAATGTAGATACACTAATGGCGAATGAATTTGTGTGATAATCATTAAAAAATGAAAGGGGAGGTGCCTGATGGGTATTACCACTGCAATGGTCTACCCGAAAGGCACCGCCATCTTTTACTGTCATGGGGACGAATTCTGCAGAGTCTCAGTTTTAAATACAACAATATTTCATGCTGTAAAATTAGGTTGTAATGAGGAGACATAGCTGGAAGGTGATGCAGATTTTTGTGTGAAATAAAAGACATTATTTTGAGGACATCGTTTGGATCCATGAAATGCAGGTTACGAAAGGTTGGAGTGATGACAAAAGAGGAGGTATGGCACTCCCCACTGGCGAAGGTGGTAGACTTTGTGGTGTCACCGCCAGACACCACACTTGCTGGGTGGTAGCCTTTAAATCGGCCGCGGTCTGTTAGTATACGTCGGACCCGCGTGTCGCCATCAGTGATTGCAGACCGAGCGCCGTCACACGGCAAGTCTGGTCTAGAGAGACTCCCTAGTACTCGCCCCAGTTGTACAGCCGACTTTGCTAGCAATGGTTCACTGTCTACATACGCTCTCATTTGCAGAGACGACAGTTTAGCATAGCCTTCAGCTACGTCATTTGCTACGACCTAGCAAGGCGCCATATTCAGTTACTATAAGAACTATCTTCAGGAATGTATTCTGAACAGATATTGTGAATCATGTACCGTCAAGAGCGACGTTCATCATTAATGGTTTAAAGTTAAGTATCAAACTAATTACGTCCGCTTTCTGAATTCTCATTCCTTGTCATGTTCCAGACCTCACGTCAGTATAGTTCTTCCCTCCTCACGCTAGCCTGCTTGAGCTAAAACGCGTGCATTTCGGCCTCCACTCGCAACACGGTGTTGGCTCTTCTGCTAACACAAAAGACTTATTCTTTTGCATGCTGATACCTGTTAATCTTCTTTTAACAGCAGCAGGGAACATGTGCAATTGCACAGCACATCACAGTTGAAAGAACGTATTTTATTCCGATATGACACACATTCAGGGGTAGAGTCCTTCCATTTCAACACATCATAACACAAGCGACAACGTATCAAAGCTCACACAAGAGAAATAGTCCATATTACTGACACCATCCCTGGGCCCTGACCCCCATTAACTTCTGATGGGTTTCCAATTTCAAGTTGTTGACTGTCTTTGTCAGACAGACAGCGGCGTTCGTCTTCTCACTTGCAATGTATTCCAAACTTATGTTGTTGGCCTTCATTTCCTCTTATACGAAGACAATCTTGTTTACTTCTTTTTGAAGCCTCATAGGATGGCACTGAATACAATCTTGGGCAATCTCACTGAGAAAACTGTTCATCCACTTTGATCTCTTACTGTTTCACTCAGTGCAACAAAGTCTGCTTCAGTAGTGCTTAGTGCCACAGTTCGTTGTTCCGTGCTGCTCCAACTTACAGTTGCACCCCCAAAACTAGCAAATATCCACTAAACGATTTACAGTGATTTGGATCAGCTGCACAGATAGCATCAGCATACATTTCAGTTTTCTTACCAGTCTTCCAGTAAGCAAATGCATCATTCGTTGTACCTTGCGAGTAATATAGTGTGTGTTTGACAGCATGCCAGTGCCCCTTACCCTGATTGTTGCAGAACTGGCTTATATACGATGCTGGGTATGCTAAATCTGGCTTTTGCCCATTTTCAAGTAAAGAAGACTTTCGATTGCGGTTCTGTACCTTGACGCACCATGTTTGCTGAGCTTGTCTTCATCTGTTACATTTTGTAACTTTACATTCATGATGAGTGGATTTTGTACAGGTTTACAGTTTTTCATATAGAATTCCTTTAATATTTCTTCTGCATTGCTGTCTGGTCTAAAATCAGTGCTCCATCTTTGTTCGTAACTCGCATTGACTGTACATGACATTTTATTCCAAGGATCTCACTTCAAATTCAGTGCTCAAAATATATTTCATTTTTCTTTCTTCAGTTTTGTCTCTATACAACATTATATCATCTACATATGTAGTTATCATCAGTTCATGCTCTCAAACATAGTAAACACACTAGTCAGCTACTAATCGTAGCATCCCTTGCTTGCGCAGGAACTCATCAAGTTTTTCATTCTATCTCCTGCCAGACTGATGCACCTTTTGGGTGCACTTTTCAAGTTTGCAGATGCACTCACCATTACACAGTTCTTCCTGATCCGTTATACCATTGAATTTTCTTCTTATTTTTTCAGTTGCGTCTGTGAAACCCATAGGTAATTCCACATAGGCTTTATCTCTTATATCAGCCATCACTTAGAGAAACAATTTGAACTGAGAGACAACTTTAATACATTAGACAAAATACAACATAGTACAAAAAATTTAAAAAATTCACTGTCACAGGAAAAAAAAGTCACGTGTCACTGGCATTTTTCTTCTTCCAGTAATTCAGTTTTTCTTTCAGGGCCAGAATCTTTAAATATTTTATCCTCAGCTACTTTTGGTGCTCTGCCTTCATCATGAGTAATTGGGCCTCCAGTAGTTCCACTCTCTTCTTGCACACATTGTCAATCACTGTTCCCGAACCTGATGGCCTTGGTTTTGCAGGCATCCTGCGACGATTCCATGTATTTTTTGGCGTGCAAATGTTTTTATTCGGTTGATCAGGAGACTGTGAAACAGATTGCAACTGGGTGACATCCGCCAGAACATTATTTGGTGTCTCTTTACTTAATAATACGACAGGTGTGTGGGAAGTGCTAGCTTTTGTGCACTCTGCTAACTCGACAACTGAAGCAGGTGGCGTATTCTCACTGCACTGCACTTCACTGCTCTCCATGTTGACAACATCCACAATCATGCTGAACTGTGCATCGGAATCATATGAATTTGTTAACGGTTTCATTGAGGAACCAACAATTTCTAATAGTTTAACCCGATCATGGATCGTGGTTTTTTGGGTAGGCTTCCCCCCACCTGTTTTATACACTTCCACCTTTTCTTCTGCAAGGTCTTTTCGAAGTCTTCTTTTCATATTTTCATAACAGGTTTTCAGCCTGTCACAGGATCTTTTTGTCACACCTGAAATTAAATAAATGTAGTTTGTAGTACCATAAATTAATTCTTATATTATTTGCATTCATAAGTCCATTTTGCATTCTGAGGCTCTTAACTTATAACTGCAATAAACATCTAAGATCTGGTGGTGGTGGTTAGTGTTTAACGTCCCGTCGACAACGAGGTCATTAGAGACGGAGCGCAAGCTCGGGTGAGGGAAGGATTGGGAAGGAAATCGGCCGTGCCCTTTCAAAGGAACCATCCCGGCATTTGCCTGAAACGATTTAGGGAAATCACGGAAAACCTAAATCAGGATGGCCGGAGACGGGATTGAACCGTCGTCCTCCCGAATGCGAGTCCAGTGTGCTAACCACTGCGCCACCTCGCTCGGTCTAAGATCTGTATATGGCTTTTGTTTACATATCAGTTCATTAAAAAGAAAGTGGTATAGGCATATATGAAGAATACGGCACAGGGCTAAGTGAGAAACGTATGTTCACAATTTTCAACATAAAAGCTTCCGTTAGTCACATAATATTTATGAAATGATAATTAAATTGACACCCTAGCTGCAAGCAGGCGTTGATACACTTCATTGGGGACATGTTGAAAATGTGTGCCCCGACCGGGACTCGAACCCGGGATCTCCTGCTTACATGGCAGACGCTCTATCCATCTGAGCCACCGCGGGCACAGAGGATAGTGCGTCTGCAGGGACTTATCCCTTGCATGCCCCCCGTGAGATCCACATTCCAAACATGTCCACAACACTACATTCGTAGTGCGCCTAATAGATGTTTGCCCATCATACTCATTACTTGTGGCAGATTAATCTACCAAGTGCCGTACGAGTTCGGGCATAGCGTGTGCGTTCGCACAAGAAGGTCAAAGGCCGGGAACCCATATTTTTAACTATATATGACGGTAGTATCTGTTCCCGAAAGAACAGTTACCGTCGATGACCATGCAGCTTTGCTAGAAATGAAACATAATATTTAGTTAACAGTAGCACGGCATTGGATTTTAAATTTAAAACTAACAAAACAATTCCAACCATAAATGTGCATAGTCCTATCACGTATTTCAGTGGTACGCCAATAACAGTTTTAAATTTCAAACTAAAAGCCAGTGTGTCCCATATCCTACACTTACGATGAACCTAGAAAAGTTATTTATTTATGAGTAAACTTACCAGGAGTAGAATTAAATTGCGCCTCCACATGGGACCACATTGCCTGTTTTTCTTTTAAGCTGCAGCCGTCGGTTTTCTTATTTTCAAGAACGGATGCATTTGCACCCACCAGTTCAAGAAGTACATCTATCTCGTACTTCGAGAAATTCGGTGTTCTTCTTTTATTCTCCATTATTCTCCAAAAAAGAAACCAACAGATCAGAAATAGGTACCGAGGTACGTAAACACACTTCTGCTTGTCGACGGAAAAAAACAGCAAAGATAGAACGTGGCACCACCGATTATCTGTGCAATTTCTTGTTTACTAACATCTTTGCATTGCCAGGGCACGTTCCATTGCAATGTAGAGAGTTAACCGCGGTCAAATGCACAGTTGGCTGACGACGGTTTGCTGACCAGCGATTAACGTTGGTGCACTGCAGAAACATTTTAAACGCGATTTACTTTTAACCATGATCGCGGGACCTTGGTTATCATGCTTTTTGACCGGGGTTGGTGCACTCGGCCATTACACCGCAATGACATCTAAATGATGAAGTTCCCTATCTCGTTCAAGTGCTATTCCCATAAGTAGTTACATACTTTTCATTTTACAACTGGACTGTAATGTTTGTCAAAATTTATGCCTGGTCTTTGGTCATTTCCTGAAGTCACCACTCATGCTCGTCCAGGTTCGGTTTCAAATTAGGTTTTCAATTTCTTCTGACATTGCTGCTTGCTATTTGTTTTTATCTTCAGCTGACATGGCTTCCTGTACACTTTTTGGGTCCCTTTCTCTTGGTATACTCTCATTTTCAACTGCATACGCCTTCTTCCTTTAGTCTGCCAGCCATTTTGGTGGATTGACTTGCCACCCGTAACTTGTTCTGTAGTTTTCATTTATTTTAAGTTCTTGTAGCTGATGGTCATTATCCTCTGTTGTGAAGCAATCATTGCCAGCTCTTTTGGTCTCCTTTTCTACATCAATATTTTTGGAAGCCATGCATGTTTCCATAGATTCACTTCATTCAATGTCAGGTGCGTCTCCAGTTTTCACAATAACTACATTCTGCAATGTTTCTTCATTATCTGTGATGATTGTGAGCTTTAGGTCAATCACTTTTGCAACACCTTTGTTCAATACTGCAGGAAAGATTCTTTCATTAAATACGACATCTCAGGTAATAGTTATATTTTCTGTTGTTGGATGCCACAGTTGGTAGGCATTCATGGTTTCTGAATATCTGACCACTACATCAGGTTGTCCTTTTGGCTCAAATTTGCCATGTCGGTTTACATTTTTGCTCATACATGACGTCTGAATAATTGCAGATGGTCAGTATTTGGTTCTCCTCCATGCCATCGTTTTTAGGGCGTTTCGTCATCATCTATTGTTGTGGGACATCATAAATCTAATAAAATCGGCTGTATTTATTCTTGTGGATTCATGACTGTTTTTATTATTATCGTGACGATTGCTTGTTTAAAAATAGTTGTTACTGCAAGTCCTGTGTTATTTCATACTTCATAGCCTCTAATTATAAAGTAGACATCACTTGAATTATGGCTCTTTGTGGGATCTAGAAATGATAGTCTTTTTCCCGACATGTGAGTAATGCGTGAAACAGACTGTAGTGATCAAATTTCTAACAAAACTATAACACAAGAACCTGCTGCTATTGAAACTGATTGTCTGCTGTATGACAGAAATTTTACACAGGTCGGTAGAGGAGAGCTATGAAACAAAAATGTCAAATGTAATCACTCAGACGGTATTTGTCTTTGATGTATTGGAAGGCAGATATGTGATAAAGTCTTACAGCGGGTTCTACTCATATTACAAGACGGGCTCTCGCGATTTGTTTCGTAATCGCCAGTGTGATATTGCATCGCCCTGGTAAAACGGGACCTGCCATAGTATATAAAACAGCAACGTCCTCTTGAACTATAGCTTCTTGTTGTCGAACGTAAAATGATCGTGTTTCTTTCAGACATGTGACCAAATAGCGTGAAAGGCTGTATTCTCTAATGTCATTTCACGTGTCTGGGATGTTTGTAATGCACAAGAGCATGACTGTTTATTTGCAGACACGGACTTGAATATGACGGACGTTCTCAGGTGGTATAATTTGTCCATCAAGCTGAAAGAAATTGCTTATAACATAGATTTTTTTCTGTGGGGTTTAAATTCTCCCTTTATCCTTACTCTGTTGATGGTTTCGAAATAATGAGGACATTCTGCAGTGATCGGTAGTTTTCACAGTAAAATAGTGGTAGTGTTTTATTTTGTTTTACGCAGGGTGGACATGTATAGGGCTTTGTAACCCAACCCCGCAGTTTGGTCGCCTGTAATCGGCGGCAGTGCTGTAGTTTTGTTTTCACTTCGTTGGATGTCGCAAAATAGCGGGACATGAGGGGGGGGGGGGGGGGGAGACGTGAATTGTATCCTGCAGTCGAACGTAAAAACTATACTGATTTTGCTCATAAAACTAAAAGAAATGAACTGCGTCTTGCAAAGAGGGCGTTTATTATCGTCACGATTGTGTTTTCTTTCTTAATAGATACTTATAAGAGACGCGCTGATTTTAAATAAAAGTGTTCTCCATTGCAAAACAGCTGGCTGCTGGAGCCCTCGCGGGTATGTCTACTATGTGTGGTGGCCAACACAGCTGCACTCCGACTAGGGGTCAGCGTGTGGTTGGTGTGGGGGGGGGGGGGGGGGGAGGTGGTGCGGCTCAGCTACATTTTAGAGAAACAAAGAAGTTGCACTAGGGGTGGCCATCGTTTATCTCACATTTTTTAATTGTGATACATCTTCTTGTGGTGGCAAAGGGCCGATGCCTGGACCATTGCCCCAAGGCAGACTGGGTGCTACGCATGGCACGCCCACTCGTCCGTCTGTGGGAGGGCGATAGGCTGCAGTTGACCAAAGACTCTGCTTCCAGATATGGCGGGGGAGCTGTGGTCGGCAGAGAGTGTGGCAGCTGCCTATTCTCCAAGCAGCGGACATCCGAAAATGCGATCTGGAAAGTTTTGCAGAGTTTCATTATTGTTCCAGGGGCATCCAGTCTTTCCGAGAAACACGTTTAACAGATTGCATGAAGTCTTCTGTTGTTGTCTATCTGTGACTGATTTCCGCAGACTGGAGATGCTATATCAGTGCCACCAGAAGGATCTCTTTGTGGACCAACACCAATGAGATAGAACAGGCCTCCACCCCTACCTACAGTGAGGAGAGGTAGGGATGAAGGGTGGTTCGTGGAGGGCAAGACTACCTCTAAGATGGTTATTTCGTGAGTGCCCATTGAGGAGGACGCAGCTTTAACTGCCGTCCCTCTCTCCTGTTGTAATCTTCAGGGGTCGGTTTTTGTGGTAGCTGTGTTATTACGATGATTTTCCCAATCCACAGTACATGTGTTGTATTATGACTCGTTGTTTATGGGTGCTGGTTGTTTTTCCCGACAATTGCGATTCCTAATTAGAACAGAGAAGCATTTTCCGTCAGTTATGGTGATTTGTATTGGTTACGATGACCTGGGTTGCAGGGTGATTGTCGAGTAATGCAGCAGGAGGCGTCTGTAGAGAACGCTGATGTCAAACAGCGATAGATACAGTCCTCAGCTATATGCTTACATGTAATATACTTATTAAGCTCCTCTATGCCCAGCACCATCATCTTATCAGTTGAACACAATTCCCACAAAAAAAGGTAGTACTTCCACTCCATCCTTCTTGCAGCCAGCTTGTAGGTGAAGTATAGAGTTTGAGTACGTCTGTCCCTAGTTTCCAGTGGCACTGTGAAATTTTTTCCAGCAGTATACCGTCTGTTGTATGGTATCGTTAATTTTTGAGCTGTATTGCAATTTTAGGCACTCCATGTGTAGCGCCATGCATATAGTTGTGTAATTAGGACTTACCTTTGTGATTAATTACTTCATTAGGACAAACATATATTACAGTCTCCCAACCAAAATAAACAAAGTACACTAACCTAACCTTCCTCGCCTGCATCTGGACAATTTCCTTTAGTTGAGAGATGCAATTGTACTTGTCTTCCAGGAGGATCAGGGTTCGAGTCCCAGAAAGGTCGCTGCCATTTTTAATTCCCCGTCAGTTCTCGGGTGGGGGGGGGGACGTCAGCACAGCCCTAGGACAAAGAAATTCTCACCAAAATTCGAAATTCCCGCCAAAATTCCAAATTCCAGCCAAAATTCGGAATTGCCGTCAATAGGGTAGCTAGGGGAGAGGGAGGAAGTGTGAGGAGGCAGAGGAAACAGCCCCCCCCCCCCCAATACCGGCTGAGGAAAATATATGACGTTATAGCAGGATGGGGGTGGGGTTGGGTGGGGGTAACTAATGAACCATTTTAATTTATTTGCATGTGAGTTTGATAAGTGTCCTCGTGCCGCCATCTCTTTACTACTCACATACCTCCAGTTACTGTCAATGAATGTGATAAAAATTTCGCTCCACCAAGTGACTGTGAGCCAAAGACACACATTGCATCACTGTGTATCAAACGTAGCGATTCATTTCTTTTGTTTTCAGTAAGTTTGTGGAACGGTTTAGCTTTCGTCTGCCTTCAGTGCACACACTGCACATTTGATACATCTTGTCATCAGATGATTTGAGAGTTTATACATTGCATTTGACTTATTTCTTTATTTTATCGATGTGAATATGGCCTAGCCTTGGGTGCCACAAATCCAGCTTCTGGCTAGTGTTATGATTTGTGACATGGTCATGACCACTCATTGAAGTATTGGAATTGTCTTTACTAAAGTAATAGAGATTCCCTTTACTTGAATGTTTCACAATTATTTCCCCACATTGTTTCCCTATCCTAGCTTCAGTTTTTGTTAGTGACGCCAACATTCCTTTATCGGTCACCTGAGGGACTGATATCAAATTACACATGATGTCTGGGATGTACAGAGCTTTATGCAAGTCGCCTGTTCGACCTCCACATTCTTCTGACAAGCATATGCATACAATGCTGAAATCAGACTCAACAAATATCTACAAGCAGCTATCTTCACTGATTCTTCATGTTTGTTGACTTTATCACACTGGCAAATCATGTGGTCTGTTACTCCTCTGTTCAGAATACACACGTCGTTTCTTTCGTTTTTATGGAAAGTGTTGTATGACGTACGTGAATCAGTGTCCAACATCATCACACGCACTTCATTTGTAGAATGACACTGCGTGTCAGTGTGTTTTACTGTGAGTAACGAACTTTTGCTATTAGTTAACATAATATAATCTGAAGGTGATTTATGTGCTTCCCTCCTATGGTTCTCTTGCTCACTGTTTAAACTGTTATCACCGACTTGTGGGCAGTATTTTTCAATATGTCCATACTCCTGTCAACGAAAACATCGTTGACCATGGCCATGTGTTTTCTTGTAATTTCCGTGACTGTTATCACGCTGGCTGTTTCCATGGCCTCGTCCCCTTTGAATACTTCCGCCACGCTTTGTTTGTTGTGGTAGGCATCTCCTGTAAGTCGAAACGTTTAATGCTCTCTTTTCACTTCTGCATTCCATGTTTGTAAGTCGTCTTTCTTCTTCTAAAGGACGGCTTTTGAATTTATTAAGTGAGAAATCTGTCTCATCACACCACATACTTCTTGCAAGATTCTCGTATTCAGAAGATATACCCATCGAAGTATGGACAACTGCTTGCTTGTCTGATAATTCAACGCTGGAACCGCAATCTTTGAACACCTGCACTGCGCCTCGCCAGGTAATCTAACATTGGAGAATGAGATTTTCACTCTGCAGCGGAGTGTGCGCTGATGTGAAACTTCCTGGCAAATTAAAACTGTGTGCCGGACCGAGACTCGAATTCGGACTCGAACTGCCGAGTTCGTGTCTGGGTCCGGCACACAGTTTTAATTTGCCAGGAAGTTTCAATCTAACATTGAGTCGTTCGCTTTCTTTTCTATGTTCGTGTAATCCTTTAGCACAAGCATTCGGCCCCAGAAATGTAAATGTGTATGGGAATCTTTCAGCATGTCTCATATCTCTATCGCTAGTTTCTAGTCTTGTACATCATCAACTGAATTATTATCTACCGTTGTTAGTAGACTTCTCGTCTCCCCTTTATCTGCTTTTCGTTCTTTCGCCGTAGGCGTGTTTCCCATTCCAGCATCGAAAGCATGTTAATATTGTTTACTTATGAGGATTCAGTTAATTTTTTGTGCCTAGTGATGGTAATTACCTTCATTTAACAGTTCGATTATTAGCTAGTCCGCCGTGTTTTTAATGTAAATATATTGTACAGTAAGAGAAAAATACTTTTTGTTCATACATAGTGAGCTTATTTTCGAGGAATTAGTAGCGTCTACCATTTTCACACTGATTTCGTAATATCGTTTACGAATCCACTTTGCAATCAACAAAATGGAAAATTTTCAATACTCGCAGTTTCTCAGCATTTCGAATGATTTTCGAACTTGTCTTCCTTTAGATGTTACCTTGACTCCCTGTCGCTGTGGACCTGCGATCCTGTGACCGTAAAATGTTAATCTTCTTTTGAGAGCAACAGGGAATACACACAAATGCATAGCATATCACTGTTGAAAGAATGTATAGTGTTTCGAAATGACACACACACACACACACACACACGCACACACACATACAGGGGTAGAGTCCTGCCATTTCAACACATCATAAGAAAAGCAACAATATATCGAAGGTCACTGAAGAAAGATAGTCCAGATCACTGACAGTACCTACCACGGCCTTATTCCCAGATGTTGGCTGCTTTTCAGACAAAGAAAACATCAGAGTAGCATCAGCAAATGAGTCATGAAATATTTTTCAGTTGGTTCGAAAATTCTTTATTAGCGAGTTTAGAGATTCCATCAGCAAGTATTCTTGAAAATGCTCCACTCCATTCAGTTTTAAACCATGAGACTCCAACCTTGTCCTCTTGAAAGGAAGACATTATTCAGTGATGATGACAATACAAAGATATTGTGGATAATATAATGAAAAAAGTAGAATTATTAGAACTCCTGTCAGTTCATAAGTCACAATTCCCAGTATACATTATCGACAAGGCAACGTATAAATGTGAACATATGATCACAAGAATACGACCTTATCACTGCCACTTCAAACCAAATCATCTTATTTGGACGCAAATGGAAGTATATACTGCCCGTGAAAATAAAAAGTTTGCTGTGAGTGACTTTAAGAAACTGTCAATTCAGGATCTGGAAAATGTCACCGAAATCGACTGGAGGGCTGTTGTGATGCATAAAAAGCCAGTAATTGATGAAGTGTGGAATAATTAAATTATTCTCAAAGACAATGTTAGGGAACTTATTATAGTGAGTAATTGATGAAGCATGGAATAATTAAGATCTTCTCAAGGATAGTATTATGAATCATTACAGCTTCCAGCTGTTCATCCACTTTGGAAAGTTCCAGTGACTCTGAAATGAGTGTTATCTCCCCTCTTTCGGACAATGAATCTTTCTGCTGCTATCAATCGGTGCTAGTATGTACTCAAGAGTGTTGCCTTACTTTTAAATGGATAACCTACAGTACAGAAGACTTTGTGCAAATATATCGTCATTTTGACGTCACACACACTTACCGAAGTTCGCAGGAACTGTTAACGGCTTTCGTTAACAATCGATGCTG
This sequence comes from Schistocerca cancellata, assembly GCF_023864275.1. Lineage (NCBI taxonomy): Eukaryota > Metazoa > Arthropoda > Insecta > Orthoptera > Acrididae > Schistocerca > Schistocerca cancellata. The sequence goes on along the minus strand of NC_064629.1, from coordinate 118,553,739 downwards.
GGTAATTGGGAAACACCATATTGGATTCAGTAGTTGTTACAGTACAAAAGGCAAGCTGTTGTTAGTTCATTGTGGTGTGGTGGATATAAGTGTTGAGTTATGACGTGCAGTGTAGCTGTATAGTAGGTTTGTGTTCAACCGTATCCGAAATAATTTTTTCCACCTTCACATTTATACAAGGTACGATGTTATGTAAATATAACACTGCTCTCTCTCTCTCTCTCTCTCTCTCTCTCTCTCTCTCTCTCACACACACACACACACACACACACACACACACTGTCATTGGCATTGTTAATAATTTACAGTCAGTATGAAACACGTAAATGCGAATAAATGTTAAATCATATCAATCAGCTCGTAAAAACAAACTACCAATCAGAATAAAAAGCGTAGAAAAGACTGACATATTTGTAAAAGAATTAAAAGGCGATTTATTCTCAGTTACCTGAAAAGTATAAAATGAAATTTGTGAGCTAGTTCTTTAAGGACACTTCTTTGCCAATCAAAAATGTCCTCAATGGAAGTAGATCTTTAACAACCGTTTTTTGTAATTTTGTTACAACAAATTATATCAGTACCAAAGCGTTTTCGAGAGATACTTAATGTTTTAAAATAGTATTTAGTTATTGGACGTACGATAAATGAGCTGCTGCTTTAGTTCCACTAATTACAGACCAACTCCTGAAAGTAGTTTCCAGAGTTTCTAAAAATAACCTTATTTTGTTGAGACATCTTCATGAAACCTGTAGAATATATACGGTACTGGATTCAATGTTAGCCTTCATCAGATTTTTTTTTAATCAGGAAGTCATTTCATTTTCAGAGTTATTGACGGTGTATTAAGAAAAACACTACAACATCTTCAGTAAGTTTCAGAGTTAATTCTTGCTAACACTTTAACTTCTCCCTTATCCACAGCCCAGTCTACATGAAGGCAGCACTTTACACACACTGATCAGCCAGAACATGATGACCACCTAATAGCTGGTATATCCACATTTTGGCGTGGATAACAGTGGAGGAGCGTCATGGCATAGAAGAAATGAGGGCTTGCCAGATCTGGAGGGAATTGGCAATACATCTGCACACACAAGTCTCCTAATCCCCTTAAATTCCAGGGAGGGGGAGATGAGCTCTGACATCACATTCAGCTACATCCTAGGTATGTTTGATTGGGTTCAGATCTGGTGATTTGGGGGGCCAGCACTTCAATTGGAACTCACCACTGTGTTTCTCAAACCACCCCATCACGCTTCTGGCCTTGTGACATGGTGCATTATCTTCTTGAAAAATGGCACTGCTGCCAGAAAACATGATCTTCATGAAGGACGTATGTGGTCTGCAACAAGTGTAAAATACTCCTTGGCCATCACAGTGCCTGCCATTAGCTCCACAAGACCCATGAATGCCGGCATGGATGTCCACACGAGCATAATGGAGCTACCGCCAGATTACCTTCATCCCTCAGTATAGGTGTCAAGGAGTTGTTCCCTTGGAACACGATAGATTCGCGCCCTCCTATCGGCACGATGAAGCAGGCGTTGGGATCCATCAGATCATGCAACGTTATCCCAGTATGTCAATGTACAGTGCCAATGATCGTGCCCATTTTAGTCGCAGTTGCCGATGTGATGGTGTTAACATTGGCACATGCATGGGTCGTAGGCTGTGGAGGCCCATCGTTAGGAGTGTTCGGTGCACTGTGTTTTCAGACAGACTTGTACTCTGCCCAGCATTCAAGCCTGATGTTAGTAGCACCACAGTTCACCGCCTCCCCAGCCTACGACGTCCGATATCTGTAATGAGTGGTGGCCACGCAACTCTATGTCTGCAAGAGGTTTCACCTTGGTTTATGTCATGTGTTGAAGACACTCACCACAGCACTCCTAGAACATCCGACAAGTCGTGCAGTTTCTGAAATGCTCATGCTGAGCCCCCCGTCCATCACAATCTGTCATCAGTCAAACTCAGATAGATCTTGTGCCTTCCCCATTCTACACACGGACAGCATGCCCACTGATAACTACTTGCACTGTGTGTGCGTCTCACTAGCAGTCATTCCTTGCCAGGTGATGATGATTTCGCCTGGAAGGGTTTATATCGATATTAGGTCTGTGGTAATAACGTTCTGGCTGATCATTGTATCTATGAATGATACAACTTCGAGTTTAATTTAGCCTGCAGTAAAGATAAAGTGTAACCCCCAGTTCTTTTTACTTGAAGTTAATGTTATTGTTTTGAATGTCATGTTCGCTTCACATGTTATGTTGTGAACCAGTCAGAAGGACAGAAGTCAGCCAGGTGGAAAGGTGGGAACATAAAATAGTAAGAAACATGGAACTGAACAGAAGAAACTGTACTGAAACATATGAAGACAGTCGATAACACATAAATATTTTGAAAGCCTACACGAAAATCATTTTTATGCTTAAGAAATTTTTATTCATAAGGAAACAAATTTAGAAACAAGCTTCAGTCTGCAAGTATCTGTTATATCAAGAGATATACATATAACATTACTTACATTTACAATATTTATTTGCATTTACAATATAACATTATTTACAGGGAAGTTTACATAGATTACATTTCATATTGGATTTTCTTTAAGAACAAATTTATTATATAAAATTATATTAGAACCCGGCTTTGGTGCACAAAAAGCGAAAGGAGCGAAGGAAAATCAGGTTTAACGTACCATCGATGTAGATGTCATTAATGATGGAACATAAGCTTGGATTGTGTCAAGGATAGGGAAGGCAATCGTCTGCATCCTTTCAAAGGAAACAGTCCAGCTTTTACCTGGAGAAGTTTAGGGAAATCATGGAAAACCAAAAGCTGGATGCTAGACGTGGGTTTAAACTGCCATCCCCCAATGTGAGTATTGTGTGATAACCACTGCATCACCTTGCTCTGAGGTGCACAAAAACTAAATTACAGTCTCACCAAGGGAATCCATAGTATAACCTATATTGTAGTGTGATGTCGTTGGATGGGCACGGGGGGGGGGGGGGGAGGTTGTATGACACTAAAGAGGGAAGTTATTGGTATGTAGTAGAAGAATAATGAAAGTGAGGGAATGAAAATGTAACAAAAGAAAAATTGGACACTACATAGCTTACATGAAAATTTACACAATACACCTAAGAATATTTATGGCTTAAGGAACCTAATGTATACAAAGAACCTATTGAAAACTAATTTTTGTTAAAGAATGGGCTCTTTAATACAGTGAAATGGTACAGTACTACCTGGCATAGAAAACATTTGCCTAATTGGATACAGTAATACCAGTCGTATAACAACATACTTCATTGTTCTTGTCAGAAGAGTGGTTTTATGGTAAAAATTTTATTCAATACACTGAAACCAGATACTGATGCAGAAAAGAAGGATAATTTGTATATTTAATTATCGATAAATGCACTTATTTCACAAATAGATCTCTATATCCAGTTGCGTGATGTATGAGAAATGAGTGAATGGTTTGTTGCCTGCTGACCACAGATAGTGAATGTAGAATCTGTAATTATCTTTGAGACAGTCCTCTGGTCACCTTTGGCAGAACCAAAGAAAGGGAGTATTACAGAGCACTAGAGGACCTGGAGTGTGGCTGACCAATACAGTAACAGGATCCTCCACCACTTGTGAGGAAGGGTGGGATGACCTGCTGAACGGAAATGTTCTGACATTCTGTCGCTGGTTCCTGGAGTTGAAACACCTATTTTCATTATGCTCCACAAAACTAAAGGATATGGGAATGGTATGCATGTGGAATATTTAAGAGTAGCTAGAAATAATGTTTTCCCTTTTCAGAATATCGACGAGAACAAAACTTTTTGTTGGGAGAGTCATGTAAAGGTAGGCAGGTAAAACTCATAAGGAACTTAGGATTCCTTGACAGTGACCAGTGGTTACACTGAAACCATGTGTGGTAATTTTAAGCTGAGATACTTGTGGGTGTAAATTTAAGCTGAGAATATTTAAGAACACCATGCGCAGAATTCGAATTAGGGACAAGCACTTCCACATAATGAGTATTGACTTTGTCTCAATCTGACCAAGAGACAATGGCAGAAGTGCTTGTGCAAACTTTCAGTTGAGGATCCGTGTGTGAGATAATTAAGCAATCATGATACTAAAATTACCATTATTAATTACATTCGTGTGAAGCAAGTTAGAAATTTTGATACTCTGAGAGAGAAAAAGGTGAGTTAGCCATCTGCCCATAAACACAATGAGGGTTACATTGCAGTAGGAGATGAGTGTAAATCCTCCAGAATATGTAGTAGGTTTGTAAGAAAGGTTATGTGTGGAATTAAATCTGGAGGTCTGTGACTTGTTAATCTGGGTTGAAAATTTTGTTGTGGGAAAGATTTGATATGTCGGTTACTGTGATTTATTTTACATGTTTGATCTCTGTTATTTGAATATGGCGACTTAGTTACAAGTGCTGTATCAAAAAGCAAGAATTTTCTTTGAACAGTCTGACCGCTAGTAAATTCTCTAGGTTATTAATGAATGAGCTTATGCGAGTGTGTGTGTGAGAGAAGTAGTGGACATCCATACCAATCCAGAAAGTACACTATAGAAATAAGGTAACCATTAAGAGACCATTAGATATTGAAATGAGTATGTAATACCATGCCAACTGGGCAGAGAGTTCCTTGTTTTCTTTTATGTTTAAATGTATTGGAGGAAATTTTGTATCATTACGGTGGTAGAATCTCAGAAAATGAGAGAGGAGATATGAAACGAAATGGTGATCATGATCATTTAGTAGAGGATAGCCATATTGTTCAGATATTTTTGGCCATAAGTTCTCTTTTACTAGAATAGCCAAGCTCTGATTAAAATGAATCCAACAGAATGGGAATGTGGTCTTGCCAAGGTGGAGTAAGTCCATGGAAATGTTTACAGACAGCGCCAAATTTAAAATTTATTAGTCAGATGGAGTTAACTCCGTTGCATTGAGATATTTACAAGGAAACAAATTATAGCAAAACAGTTGGGTGATAGGGCTTTGCTGTCAATGTACAGAAGCAGTGGCTATGATAAGTAATATCAACATTTCCGACGCACAAATGTTAAAAACACTCGCTTGGCAGGCCGCACATCTAGTAGGCCTGACTGCTAGATGCAACAGGTGGGAGTGTTGCGACCAGAAAAGATAATGGTAGTAAACTCTCGATAGGGGTATATAATATAGCATAATATCTACAGTGAATAATACATTACACCAAACAGGCCCCTAAGAACATACTGAAAAAAACTTAATTTCAGAAATATCACCTTCTGGATAAAAGATATGGGAGATAGGCATATAGGCAAGATAAATGTTTTACTATATATTCTGTTGGTGAGATTGGATTTTGGTTTTTTTGTATGCCAAGGCCTACTCCTAATAAAATTTTTGATTAACAGTTAATTATTATAAAGGGATAAATTTTGTAAAATTTTCTTTTCAGTATGAAACAGAATCAAGGTAAATTCCCTGTAAATAATATTTTATTATATACTCTCCTTAAATGAGGAGATACTTACAGACTGAAGCTTTAAACCTAAATTCGTTTCCTTATGAATAAGATTTTCATACCTTACAAATTATTCTGATATAAACTTTTAAAATATTTTCGTAAGCTATGGACTGCCTCATGTGTTTTGTTAGCACAGTTTCTTCTTTTCATGTCCATGTTTCTTTGTACTTTATATTCCCACCTTCTCCCCTGGCTGGCTTTAATCTTTCCTTCAACACCCCTCCCCCCCTGTCCCCACCCTACCACTACCTATCCCTTTAGCTTTCAACCTTTTTACATTTATTCATTCTCTGCCATCTATATCTATAGGTATAGTGAGTTGTTTAATATTTTTTATCAGTTCCCTTATCCTTATTTCCCCCTCCATGCCCTTTGCTGATTGTGTGGGTAATATAAGTATATTTATCTACTTAATTAATGTATAAACCAACACTTGAACGTTAATTTCTTTTGACTCTCTTTGGTTGTGTCCGTTTCTTCCTTCTCCCGTCCCCCTCCTCCATTCTTCTACCCTCTTTCTCTATTGCTTTTCTATTAACTTGCATTATCCTGTGCTTATAGCGGAGCACTAAAATGTAACTTTGAAAAAATGGTTCTACTCCACCCATCATCTTTGGTGATGGAGGTTAGAATTGGAATATTTTTCTAAGCACTCAATTCACCTGAATGCACTTCAGAATCAATATGAATTTGTTACCAAACATTTTGGTCAGTTTTATTTCCTTTGTTTCTATTTCTACATCTGCATCTACGTCTACATCTACACGGATATTCAGCAAATCACACGTAAGTGCCTGGCAGATGGCTCATCGAACCACCTTTATAGTAATTCTTTATTATTCCAATCTTGAACTGTGTGCAGTAGAAACGAACATCTATATCTTTCTGTGCGAGCTCTGAATGCCCACCTTTTGTTATGGTGATCGTTTCTCCCTGTGTAGGTCGTCGTCAGCAAAATATTTTCATATTTGGAGCAGAAAGTTGTCGATTGAAAGATTCTGCCATAAGTAAAAAAGGGCTTTGTTTTAATGAGGTCCACCCCATCCTGTATAATGTCAGTGAGACTCACTCCCCTATTTCTCGACAAAACAAAACGTGCTGCTCTTCTTTGAACTTTCTCGATGTACACTGTTAATCTTATCTGATAATGATCACATTCCATGCAGCAGTACCCCAAAAAAGGATGGACAAGTGTAATGTAGGCAGTCTCTTTAGTAGATCTGTTGCATTTTCTAAGTGTTCTGCCAAGATAATTCAGTGTTTGGTTTGCCTTCCCCCACAAAATTTTTTGTGTGTTCCTTCCAATTTAAGTTGTTCATAATTTTAATTCCTAGGTATTTACCTGATTTGTAATGTAATCGAAGCTCAACAGATTCCTTTTAGCACTCATGTGAATGACCTCACACTTTTCATTATTTAGGATCAATTACCAGTTTTAGCAACATACAGATACCTTTTCTAAAACATTTTGCAATTTGTTTTGATTTTCTGATGACTTTAATAGATGATAAACAACAGCATCATCTGCAAACAACCTAAGATGGCTGCTCAAAGTGTCTGCTAAATCGTTTATACAAATGAGGAACAGCAAAGGGCCTATAACACTACCACCGAGCGATGTGGCGCAGTGGTTAGACACTGGACTCGCATTCGGGAGGACGACGGTTCAATCCCGCGTCCGGCCATCCTGATTTAGGTTTTCCGTGATTTCCCTAAATCATTCCAGGCAAATGCCAGGATGGTTCCTCCGAAAGGGCACGGCCGACTTCCTTCCCCATCCTTCCCTAATCCGATGAGACCGATGACCACGCTGTCTGGTCTCCTTCCCCAACCAACCAAATAACACTACCTTGGGGAATGCCTGAAATCACTTCTGTTTTACTCGATGACTTTCCAATAAATACTATGAACTGTGACCTCTGACAGGAAATCACAACTCCAGTCACTTAACTAAGACAATATTCCATAAGCAGGGAATTTCACTACAAGTCGCTTGTGAGGTACAGTGTCAAAAGCCTTCTGGAAGTTTGAAATACGAAGCCAATTTGAAATCCCTTGTCAATAGCATTCAAAACTTCGTGTGAGTAAAGAAGTAGTTACGTCTAACAACAACGATGTTTTCTAAATGCGTGTCGGCTGTGTGTCAATAAACCATTCTTTTCGAGATAATTCATAATGTTCGAACAGAATATATGTTCCAAAATCCTGCAGCAGATCGACGTTAATGATATGGGCCTGTAATTTGGTGGATTACTCCTACTGCCTTTCTTGAATATTGGTGTGACCTGTGCAGCTTTACAGTCTTTCGCTACAGATCTGTTCGTGTTTCGAAATCTGGAATATTTATTTCGTCTTCTTTGGTGAAGGAATTTTAGAAGGCTGTGTTTAGTAACTCTACTTTAGCAGCACTGTCCTCAATAGTATTTTAATTGCTATCGCACAGAGAAGGCATTGATTGTATCTTGTTGCTAGCTATGGTGTACATTTAATACTACGATTCATTTGACAGATGTAAGTTTTTACTTTCAACCAAGGACTACTTTGTACCACTTTGTTTATTTGGTTAAGGTTTCATTTGTTAGTATATGCTGTACTGTTTTTACCTTCAACATGGCAATAGCTTCGCTTGTTTTACATGTACTGCTTGATCTATATCTGGCTGTTACCGTATTGTTGAGTTTCGATGCGAATAAGTCTTCTGGTAGCAACTGCTCTGCACAATTATTATATTGCTGAGAACTTTGTTGCCTACCGTTGGCCTGCAACAGTATCTTGTCATAGTTCACAGCATGGTATAACATTCGTGCCTTTTATGTCTGTATGTACACTAACATGTCAAACAGTACAGTCTCTAACGTTTAGTACATCTACATCTACATACGAGGTCTGTTCAAAAATTTCTTCAACATTCGTAATTTCTAGCCAATGGCGTCTTCGAGCGAAATGCGATTGCCATCTCTGCAGACATCTAACATCTATGTTTAATGTGTAACTCCCGGAAGTTTCATTATTGTATGTCTGTTAGTTATTATCCAGCGCTGTATTGAGTATAGAGTTGTGTTGCACAGTTTGCGAATTTCAAGATGGCAGAGATGGAGGAACAACGCTATGCATTAAATTTTGAGTGAAACTCAAAATAACATTTACAGAGGCACACCAAATGATGCAGGAACCCTACGGTGATTAGTACTTAAGCCGTGCTCTATGTTACGAATGGTTCACACTGTTTAGAAATGGCTGGACGGAAGTTGAAGTGACCCTCCTTCAGGAGGCCCTTCGACGTCAACCGACGACACTCATGTCAAAAACGCAAACGAAATTTTGCCACTCGAAGTCTGACTGTCCGACAGATTGCAGAAGAATGTAACATTTTAGTCGGATCATGTCATGAAATCTTGACACAGTATCATGGAATGTATCGTGTTGCCGCCAAGCTCATCCCACTGCCCATGTGTCAAGACCATAAAGACCTCCGCCTCGCAATCTTTGACGAGTTTTTGGATCGCACAAATGAGAACGAGATGTTCCTTAAGAGAACCATACCTGTTGGTGAGACTTGGGTCTACAGATATGTTGTTGAGACTAAGGTTCAGTCTTCACAATGGGTCACGGCAAAGTTCTCCATGAACAAAAAAAGACAGTCAGATCAGGTCAAATGTCAAAGCCATGCTGATAGTTTTCTTTGACTTGGAAGGTTTAGTTCATCATGAATTCGTGCCACAGGGACAAAGTGTTAATTGATGGTAGTATCGGGGCATGTTGTGATTCCTGCTAGAAAATGTGAGAAGGAAACTACCTGAAATGTGGCGAGATAATTCATCGCTCTTGCATCACGATAATCCACCCACACATTCATACCTGTTGATGCGTGACTACTGCACAAAAAACGAATTCACTGTGCTGGCTCATCCTCCATATTCTCCAGACCTGGCTCCTGCTGGCGTTTTTCTTACTTTCAAAGTTGAAAACCACTTTGAAAGGACGAAGCTTTGCAACGATAGACGACACAAAAGAAAATTCGTAGACGGCATATGTAGTAAGAGACATATCAAGTATGCTTCCAGTGGAAACGGTGTTGGGATCAGTGTATCAGTTGTGGAGGAGAATATTCCGAAGGAGACCATGCACAATAAATAAAACGAAAGTGTGGAAAAATTTTGTGAACAAAGTTCTGCAATTTTTTGAACAGACCTCGTAGATAGTCTGCAAGCCACCACACGGGGCATGGCGGAGGGCACCTTGTACCACTACTAGTCATTTCCTTTCCTGTCCCAGCAGCAAATAGACTGAGGAAAAAACGACGTCTGTATGCCTCCGTATGAGACCTAATTTCTTGTATCTCATCTCCGTGGTCCTTACGTGCAAAGTATATTGGTGGCAGTAGAAGTGTTTGGTACTCAGCTTCAAATGCTGGTTCTCCATATTGTCTCAATAGTGTTTCTTGAAAAGAACGTCGCCTTCCATCCAGGGATTACCATTTGAGTTCCCAAAGCATCTACATAACACTTAAGTGTTGTTCGAACCTACCAGTAACAAATGTAGCAGCCTGTTTCTGAATCGCCTCAGTGCCTTCCCTCAATCCGATCTAGTACAGGTCCCAAACACTCCAACAGTACCCAAGAATCGGTCGCACTAGCATCCTATATGTGGTCTCCTTTCCAGGTAAACCACCCTTCCTTAAAATTCTCCCAATAAACTGAAGCCGACCATTCCCCTTCTCTACCACAGTTCTCACATGGTATCTTCATTTCCTATTGCTTTGCAACGTTACGCCCATATATTTAAACGACTCGATTGCGTCAAGCATGACACTGGTAATACAGTAACTGAACATAGTGTTTTGTTCTTCTTACTCATTTGGATTTGCTTACATTTTTCCACATGTAGAGCCAGCTGCCATTCATCACACCAACTAGGAATTTTGTCCAAGTTGTCTTGCATCTTCCTATGGTCACACAATTTCGACACAATACCGTACACTACAGCATCATCAGCAAGCAACCACAGATTGTTGCCTACCCTGTCCACTAACTGAGTTTAGTGTATAGAGAACAACAACGGTCCTATCCTACTACCCTTGGACACTCCTGACGAAAACCATTGTCTCTGATGAATATGCGCAGTCGAGGACAACATACTGGATTTTATTACTTAAGAAGTCTTCGAGCCACTCACGTATCTGTGAAATTATTCCTTATGATTGTACCTTCCTTAAAAGCCTGTTGCAATTGGGCACCATGTCAAGTGCCTTCTGGAAATCTACAAATATGGGATCTGTCTGTTGCCCTTATTTCATTGTGTAGGTGAAGTTTGAAAGTGATCTACAATATACATCAGTAGCACTGTGCAATATAAAAGGCAGCTGAAGGTATTCACCATGAAATTCAACGAATACACTGGTGTCCAAAAATAATCAACAAATGGAAATTTTGCAAGGTTCCGTTTATTTTGCCACAGAACAGTTTAAACAGGTAATAGTGAAGTAGAAACAATGTAAGGACACAGAACATAAACAGCTGCAAAATGCATACCAGTAGACAAAAATAATCTTCCTTTTTTTCCAACTTAATAGATTTGCACACATATTCAGACAACTGGATATTGTACTCAGTACTGGATGTGACTAGTATATATATAACGATTCTGGCTCAAGAGTATAGTTTTTAATAAATCTCTAATATAAAACAATATTTCAGTTTTGTCATTTCCCCCATTTTCAAATTTATCTATATCCATAAATGAAATTATCATTTATTTAAAAAATAAAAATTTAATAAATTTTTCTCTTTGCTAATAAGTTCTCCAAGATTGTGTTTATCTACATTCATGAACCAAATTTTCATTTATTTAAAAAATAAAGATGTAATACATTTTTTCTTTATAAGTAGCTTCCCCAAGATTGTGTTTATCTAAAACAACAAATGATATATCCATTTCATTGAAAAAATAAAAACCTAATTAATTTTTTTCCTTTATAAATATGCTCTCCAAGATCTTGTTTATCTATATCCATGAACCAAATTTCCTTTATTTAAGAAATAAATTTCTAATTAATTTTTCTCTTTATAAACAAGCTCTATCAACCCTCATCTATCTATATCACTGATTGAAATTTTAATAAAAAATCTAAGTAAATTACAGTTGCAAACGTTGTAATATTTTAAAAAGCTAAATTATTTATGTGTAGATAAAAGCAAAGAAAATGTACTCCAAACCTCAATTATTTCAAAATTTAGAAAATTATTGTAAACAAATATGTGATTTAAGCTATGCGGATTTAGAAAATTATTGTAAAGAAAAGGTGATACAAATATAAATAAACAAGATCTAGAGGTATATATTGATTATTTTAATATCAAATACATGAAGAAGGGAGAACTAAGATATAAAAATATAAAAGGACTTTAAACAATTTGTGAAACAAAAAAATTAAAGAATTATTCTAAATTTAATAATGAAAATATAATCACTCTTATTCTAAATCCTGTTGACAATATTAATATAAAATATAGCAAATTGAATAAAAAAATCCTTAAAAGAATTTCATCAAGCTGTAAAACATAAAAATTGGAAAAGTATCCCAAAATTAATAAACAACATTTAATCTGTCTGATAAAAAATCTGAATACAATATTAATAATAATGACAACAGATTGAATAAAAAGTCTTTAAAAGAACTTCATCAAACCTGTAAAACGAAATATTAAAAAATTATTCTTAACTTAATAAACAACGAATACTCACTCTTATGAGTAGATCCGAGGGTAATATTAATAATACCAGATATATTCAGAACTACAAGGTTTATCACCACAAGGGCAACAAATATTCCAAAATCTGCCTCGCTCACCCAACAGAAAATGTCTGACATGAGGCTGAAATAATAGGTCTTCTCTGGTTTGAATTATCACAGTTGAATACTAACGAGTGTTTGTGATGGATAGTGTAACAGTAATGACTGGCCTAATACTCATCCCACACATCCCTTAAGAAACTTCGGTAGTTTCTGTCATATCTGCTAAGCATGTAGATGGAGAGTAAAGTGGTTCTGTGTCAGTGTATTATTGAGAAATACGGTTCAAAACCTAGCAACTGACCACGTGAAATCAAAGAAGCGTTCAACGTATGCACCTTTGTGTGTAAATTTTCTCTGTGTGAAGATATTCAACAATAAAATTACCCAAAAGAACAACTGACTGCAGTATGTCATTGGCAGCGAACGTGAGAAGGAAACAGCAAAGAAGATTTGCGTTTCTGTGGTTAGCCCTGGTGCCATCGCAGTACATAAATTTGCTTCGCTAGCTGCGCGGTCAACGCTGCAGATTGCTGAGCGAAGGTGCTTGGGTTCGATTCCCTACTGGTCGGAGATTTTCCCTCCGTTCGGCGACTGTGTATTGTGTTGCCCTTACGTTCGCATTGTCGTAATTAACATTACTATTGAGATGGCTAAATGGCCCCCGAAAGCCAATGAATTGGGGAAAAAATGTATAGTGGGGTATAAATAGTAAGACAATACTGGTTCTGGAACATTTTTATCTAATTTGCGATCTTCATCCTGACCCCTGATAACATAACTCAATTAATTGGTCTTATGTAATTGTGCTCTCTCTTGTCCATCTCTGTTGTTTCTTTTCTCTCTGCCCTGGTCCGATGAGCAGGGGCTGCAATAGCGTTTGAGTATCGACGCCTATCAGCCAATGGGCTCCTGGACTCAGGGACTCCACGTGGAGCAGGATTTCATACTATCAAATGACTGAGCAGCACTAGCATCAGTCATCCTCCAGCAGCATCAGAACAGCAATAACCACATAACTTCGCAATACTGCAAAAAAGATGTTCTCAGCAGCACCAGTCAGCAGCAAGAAGCCAGTAACTATTTGTCAAATATATTAGTGGTATGGTTGCTATTATAATGGCTTTCATTGATACTGGTACTATTTCAATTGTTTATTTCAGCACAGCCACTACCAGCAACAACAGAAACCACATAAATTCGCAATATTGCAAAAAAGTTATCTTGAGCAGCAGCAATACTTTACAGCATCGACAATATAGCTGAGTCAGTAACGAGTTGCAGTGCCCCCAGTTTATTTTCGCACCAGCACTCAGTGGCATTGAAAGAAAAATAAAGTAATTTTTTTCCTACCTGTCGTAATTTGACAGTGGTGTGGACTGGTAGTTGAAAAAGTTAATATGAAATCTACCTGCCTAAGCAATAGTGCCAATACACTGGTGTAGATCGAAAAAATAAAAAATATGTCTGTGTTAACGCAATGCAAGTGCGGCATTATTACTGTTATCAGGAGTTCTCCACTAAAATTGTGTGTGTGTGTGTGTGTGTGTGCGTGTGTGTGTTCGACAATACTATGACAGCAGCAACCTCGCAGTACTAGAAGCAAGAAGTGGATGTCATAGGGAGATATTCAGACTGTGCCTATTACAAATAACGCCACTTGAGACCTATGACACCATTCGAGGCACCGAGCGGTTATATAAGTACTCTCAATCAGCCACAATTGTACGTTATCCATAGTAAAATTTTATAATATTCGTTTTTCTGAATTCAATGGCAATGTTGCTTCCAGCAGCGGCCGTATAGTTGAGCCATTAACGATCTGCTCATCAACAGATGGGGGTAGAGGGATGCAGAGATGGAAGAGAAGTGTGGGAGGGGGACAGAAGTGGGGGGAGGAGAGGTGGGGTGGAGATTGTGGGGTGGGTAGGTGCATCTGAATCCAGATTGTGCTTTACACATCCTACATTAAGTCTCCTCAGATGCTGACACGTAGGCGATTTGTAGTACACCCAAATAGTTCGTATGATCGCTATGCCAGGTATACGATAATGGCGACATAATGGAATCACAGTCCACGCTGAAAGTATCTGCTACCAATACGGTTATATGAGAAATAAATCGTCTTTTTCCCGTCATATCAGAGTATGACCATTGTTATTTCGAATGATCCATAGAATTCCAAAGACACACGCTGGCCACTACTGAATTTCAAATGAAGACTTACCTGTGCATCAATAATAAGTAACACTGCATGTAGAGGGTGTGGCTGTTAAAACTATTTTGGGAAATATATGGGAAATTACACATCGGATTAAAGAAAGGGTTGTAATATAAGTTGTGCATCTCTAAAAGGGGACGTGCACTGACACTTCACTCAATCCTCCTGCCCCATCTCCAGGTTGTGGAAGGGGGTCAACTTTAAAATATTCAATAGGAGCCCCCAATTTCTATTGTGGATTATATAGGGAACAAATACATAGCTTTTGTATGGAACAGTTTTACTGTTGGGTAATAGATGGCGCTGTAATCTACGCAAATAAAAACGAGTTATAATACGTTGAGACATGATAGTATCTGAGGAAGCAACCCAATAGATTAGGATCATAGAAGGGTAGCTGGTCGGTATTCTGACATTATGCATTGCAACTCCAGTGTTTTAAAGCAAAGTAACCTGATTATTCAGACTGTAACTCATTACAGTGTGCACATTATTGGTGTAATTACCTCTGCAGATCGCACTAAAGTGGATGGTGCTTGTTTTCGTTGATTCCTCTTGCCTCTCCCCATTGGGGTCCTTATTTTAGGTGATTCACCTGGTCTCTCACCACCCAGGTGCTTGTGCTAGTTGAGTGCCCTTACCGCTCACCACTGGTGTGCTTGTATTGTGTGCATGCCCTAGTTTCTCACAAATCTTCGTTTTACTAAAGCATATGTTTGAAATGGGTTTGCCGCAATACACATTGCAACACTTTTTCTGACAGAGAATCTTACCTCTCTAAATGTTTGCACATTCAGTGATAAATTCGCTGTTGCACATTTTCAGGGGTTGTTGGTTCATGTTCATGTTCATTTTTTAACATTCCCTATAGAAAAAATTGAGAGGCGCCAAATCAGGTGCATGTGCAGGCCACTGATTCATGAATAATGCGCTGGACAACCATCGTGTTAAAGATACATATCCATTCTTGTTTGAGGTGAGACATTTTGCAGTAGTACTTGCAAAATATTATCTAAAAAGCCGCCATACATTCGACCATTCTCATTACTGTCTATGAAGTATGGGTCAATTATCTGGGTACCTATGACACCACATCAAATTTTGACAATCCAGGGGCATTACAGCTCGACTTGCCTTAAGCCGTTAATACTCTCCACTGCCAATAAAGCATATTATGCCAATTCATATGACCACGATTTGTAAACATTGCTTCATCCGAGAAAAGTACCTCTGAATATCAGCATTGGCTGGTATTTATTGTTGTATCCAATTGCAAAAGTTCAAGCAGCTTTAAAAGTTGCTCCTATGTGGGGCTTGCTGCAACAACAGATATGAACAGAAAAGATCTACTGGTTCTGCCCCAAGCTGGCATAGATATGGGACTATGGGCAATAAATTTCTTAAATGGCTCTGAGCACTATGGGACTTAACTTCTGAAGTCATTCGTTTCCTAGAACTTAGAACTACTTAAACGTAACTAACCTAAGGACATCACACACATCCATGCCCGAAGCAGGATTCAAACCTGAGACTGTAGGGGTTGCGCGGTTCCAGACTGTACCGCCTAGAACTGCTCAGCCACTCTGGCCAGCTAAATTTCTTATACCTACTACTACTGATCCTTGATGACACCAAGCAATCCCTTTCAGAATCAAATTATTTCTTTAAATTCAACCAATTGAAAAAAAATTGGAAGGAATTATCAACTTTGACTGATTATCAAAAAATGTTGTGGATGAAAAAATTTAAGATTAAAGGGAAAATTTAAAAAAAATCTGTAAAACTCATATATTCCATAAAAAAATACGTTCTACCAAATTTCGTCTTTCCATTCCAAGAAATATCTTTTTTATAAAAGTATTTTCTTATAAATTAGCTTTTCTGAATCTCGTCTTTGCACTCCCAAAAAATTTTATTTTTCCTTAAACATCGAGTAAAAATTTTATAGAAGTCGTAAATAAATTTGTCTTGATATATAAGACAATGTAAGTATTAAAATGAAAAAAAAATCAAATGAGCTAGAATTACACTTTTATACAGTATCACTGACTGTGACTATTAAATACTAGATATGGAGAAACAATTTCTTTTCAGCTTAATAATGAATTTAAAATTACTTTACCAGACACAATTAATTAATTAATGGATATAATTTAAAAATTTTTAAGGAAGACAATATTAGGACCTAAAAGATTGAAAAAAATATAAAAATAAATTTTACAATATGAAATTCTTAAATTAAAAATCTAATAAGTTTTTTCCCTATAAATTAGTTCTCCCAAATTTCGTTTCTTCTTTTTTTTAATTAAAAAATTTAATGTGCTATTTCCTTATAAGTGGAGGAACTTTGTAACCAGGTTAAAAGGAACTTCACTGATGTTTAACCTGATGAAGTTTAAAAAGAGGAAATTAAAGGGATATTATAAATTAGAAAAACATAACTTAATTAAGTCTGTAGATAATCGCCAGTTGGAGAAGAATCAAAATAAAAAATAATAGAAACATTACCGTATTCCAAAACTGAAAATTGTGACGTATTTAAGTGTTATGAAGATAAACTATTAAAAGAAAGATTTCCATGTTCTACTTATATATTTGGGAAACAAGAGGATAAACTATTAAAATAACCACTTGGTCGTATTTTATAACATGGAATAGAATTAGGAAGGAGCTTACTATATTTATTTTTCTTTTTGCCTTCTGCACTTCTTACCATTAATTCCCAATCTATTTTATTATTAATTTATTTTAGTAATGATTTATAGATATTTTATTAATAAAAAATGAGTTGCCATCAGTTATTTCAATTATGTGGTAATTCTGTTCTCATAAGAGATTCTCATAAAAATGTTGGTATAGTCTGTTTTACACAATATTATTTAATCCAAATATTACTTCAAAAAATAATAAATTGTATGTTGAGCAAAAATATAAGTTTCTGTTCTTCAATAGTTAATAGATTTAGAAAACTGGATAATTTTAAAAGCCTATATGTACATTAAAGAAGATAAAATTGTAAATCAACTTTTTATTGAGTGGTGTTACATTATTTATGAATGAAATAGGTAGTATTGGAAAAGTTTTAGGCTTTAATTTTTAAATTGTTGAAGCTAATAAAAAATTTTCTAATAATTTAGTAAAAATTATATCTCCTGATTTAAGAAATATAAATTTAAATGTAGCTGCGGTTTTAGAAATGGAATATTTCTCGTAAAAGATAAATATTTATATCAAACTAATACTGTTACTTCTTTTAAACCTAACTTAAAATTTGGTAAACCAATTTATGAACCAAAATACCGTATATCTGTTCCAATTTATTGAATAAAGATTCAAAATACAGAAATAACTATTACTTTAAAAATTATTTTATAGATTTCTTAATGCTGCGAATGTAAGAGTTAATTTAGAAAACAAATGATTTGATATATTATGTTATTGAAAACTGTTCTGGTGTAGCTAATATATTAAAAAGATTCTGATGATATAAAATTCCTGAATTTCGTTAATTCTTTGATATAAATTTATTGAGCTAGAGTAATAACCAAGTCTTCAAATTTGTTTGCAATTAAGGTGTCTATTTCTAATTGTGTTTAACTATTTTTCTAGTCCAATTTCCTTTGTTGTCTAATAACATAAGAGTTATACCTACAGGTATTGTTATATAGAACAAAAATAACAAAATTTGCTCTCAAATTAGGGATATCAGTTCGTTGTACAACATGTGGTACTATTATATTTAGATCACCAGTCCTTTCATTTAAAATTTCTGTAGCTCTATCACATTTTTTATCTGAGTTTTATACCTATTTATTTTTAACTGTGTTTAGATTTTTAAATGCGTTATTAGACCTTTGTATAGTTGTTTTTCATAATTCTTCATGTTATAGCTACCCTTTTTCTAACTCCATTAGCAACCCACTTTTTAATTAATTTGGCTTCTTTCGTTTGCGTTTTTATAGCTGAACAATATAATCCAGATTCACTGATATAGTTGTTGTTCATTACCCATTAAACCTTCCAATTTGGAATTACACATTCTAAAATAACTTTACCTTCTTTGTAATCTGTTTAAAGGCTTTGAGAGGATCCTTGTATTCTAAAATTATGGTTACATCTTCTGCCTTAAACCAAGGATTTTCATCAATATTCATAAAAATGAGTTTCTCTATATATTTATATTTCTTATTTTTAAGAAATGATCTCATTTATCAGAATTTTTTTAATTACATATTATTATTATTATTTACATATTATTATTATTATTTGCATATTATTATTTTTTAGTTTTTACTTTCATTTTTTCTAATATTTCGAAATAAATGAAACCTAAACTTTTGCAAATTATTCGGTTGAGAATTGAGAAGATTATTTTACTTCACAGAAATTTACAAGAGATAGTTATAGAACAATGTGTAGACCTTGTTTAAATCAATGTAGGACTATATAATAAACATAAAATTCTTTATGTGAGTGTGTGTTTGTAAATATAATTATAATGAACATTTAAAATAAATTGTGAGTGAAGAACACGCCAAAATATTATCTATTTAAATTGACGAAAATATAAAAGAATGATAAATATATAAGCAAATGATGAAAACTCAAATTGAGATCAATGTTCACATTTTCAAGAAATTAAAATTTAAATGGTTTTAATACAAATCCAACGTCTAATGACAGCTTTTCAAATAAAATTAAAAATGTATTCTAGAACATATAAAAATAGCTAAATTCTTAATAATTATTAATTCTAATAAATTTTTCTATTTCAATTTTTGTAAAAATTTGAGAATTATAATATAAAACATATTTTAAAAGAATCATCAGAGTGATATTTAATAAATCTTTGGAAATGTTACTTATTGTATGCACTTTCTATGTTGCAAATTATGATGAAAAAACTTTTTGTACTGGTGCTACAAATTTAAAAGATTATGATGTTTGGGAATACAGCTTAGAAATTAATGAACATATAACTGATCTATTTTCTAATAGAGAGTAAAAATATATTAAATGTGAACTTTATAAAAATTTAAGAATTAAAACTGATTAAATACTTAATGTAATAATATCCATACAGTAAATTTCTATTTTATTTTCTAAAATGTATCTTTCATTTCTGTGACTAGTTAGTTTTTTATTAATCTCAAAAGAAGCAATTTAAAGTTCCTCATTTCCTACTAAATTCATAGTTCTGTATCGTCCTTTATTGTCAAATACTCTTTATAATGTTGAAAATATATTTTACTTTGATAAGAATTTTTTTAATGCTTTTGACTGTTCTCTTCCTTTTCATTAATTTTCTAAGCTCATATATTTGCTCTTAAACCACAAAATTCTTCCATTATTTTTCCTAATACTTTCCTATTAACTTGAGGAATATTATAAATATTATTTTCTGGGTGATCACTAGCATCAAAATAATCTATCTTTTAAATCGCTATAAAAATCTTTTGTTCTTATATCATACGTTATTTTGTTGACATAGTTCCATGTTCTCTCCCTATTATGATTTCATGATATTATATTTGAAATTATACATTAATTCTTTTGATAATACCAGTGTATCCATTCTGATAAAAATTACTTCAGAAAACCATTATTTTATTCATTTGGTTATCAACAAAATTTACAGCAAATAATTGGCTATTCTTAGAATTTTTGTTTTGCTATTAATTTATCACATGTATCTGGATTTGATAGTAATTTTATATCTATTCTTTCTTATATTTTCCATTTGTTTCCCAAATTTTGAATTATTCGTTAATTTGTAAAAATCTATATATTATTTTAATCATTTGTATTGTTCAAATTTTAAAACTTTGTGGATTTTTGTTATTTTTATTCCCATAGATTAATATAGTGAACAATAAATTTCAATTTATTATCTATAATAGTTAATAATTTTATTTTCGGGGTAATGGTAAATCTTTATGCTAATTATGTAATTTGTTTGAGTATTCTAACTCTATTTCAAAAACTAGAAATATCTGATATTTCTCATATTTCTTTTAGAACCAAAATTGTTTGGTTCATTCCATTCAAAACCTACAGAAGCGAAATATTAGTCTTGAGCACAACTATATAAATTATTAGTGTCTAAATATATCCCAAAATTCGAAAAAATGTTTGTATTATAATTTTTCATATATTTATTATTATCTTTAAGATATTTTTACAACAGAGGGCAACTCCACTTGTTATTCCTTTTTCAACCAATAAAATCAAATCATTATCATCTAATAATTCTAGTGTTTGTCTTGTTATTTTTGACACAGAATCAGAAACTAATCCTGGTGCTGTAAAATCCCAAGGAGAGCTGATAAACTTTTAAACTCGTTATTCTGAAATTTTCAAAACCATCATCTAGTCATAAAACACTAATTTTTAAATATAAATCATGGTAGTCTCCTAATTTTATATTTAAAGTTTTTCCCAAACTATTAAATTCGTTTAATTTATTATAAAATTCTTCTTTTGGCAGGAATTCTTTTTTTCACATTTTTCCCAACTATCTACATAATCATAAAGATAAACTTAGTTTTCATTTACTAAATTTATCATATCCTCTAGGAAAAATTTCTTAATATTTTTCATCTGATTATTTCATAAATTAGAAGAAAGTTTATAAAGTCTGGAAGCCATAAATTTAAATGAATCAATAAATCTCTTTAGCAGTGCTAATATATCTATTTCCATTATTTTGCGTAAAACTCATATTCCTGATTGTAAGCAAGTTCTTTTACAAATGAATGACAATCCTAGCCAGATAAATTATTTAAATATACTGGGACAAAAGTAGGATGTTGTCAATTACAGTTATTACATAATGCATTTATATATGTTCCTGTTTAATGGTAATGATGACAAATTTTCTAATATTTGTTGTACAACATTTTTTACATAAGGGACCACATTCATATTTATTATGTCTTGCTAGTTCTTTGGGTGTTGATGCTGTCATTTCTTGATTCTCCCATTTTGTTTGAATACTTTTACGAATAAATTCTATAAATTCTGTGTGGCGGTTTGGTCCTCCATGAACATCTATATTTTTGTAATGCCCATCTACATCTTTTAATCACAAAAAAACTCTGGATTCATGTTTTTGATATTTTAGAGTAAAAGAATTTTCCAAGCTTTGTTGACAGTATCCATTTTTAATAATGAACATTCAAAATCTGTGTAAATAATGAAAGGCACTTTTGGTTAAATTAATAATTTTTAAATTTTATGTATTGATCTTTTTGTTGTAGTTCTACTGTTGCTGACTTATTAATTAAAATGCAAAAAACAAAAACGACAGATTTTTGATGGGCATTTTTATCTATCTCCTTTGAAACGAGTAGAAATAAACCATTTATCCAACAGTAGTGTGAATTTTCTAAAGTATAACAAATAATTTTTTCTTTGAGTTTACTTTTTCTATCTTTGAATTAGTTTCTTCTTTCATTGTATTTGTTGGTTCTAATGGCTATACTTGACATGTTACATCGAATGAAAAAACATTAATAGATACACTAATGTTAGTCTTAGTTGTTAGAATGCCATTAATTTTAGAATTTCATTAGAATATCGCTAACTTTATTATCATTTTTCGAATATAATCCATTTTTGTCTCGATTTTTAGAGTACTTTTAATTGCATTGTAATATCTCTTTACATTCGATGAATTATTCTGATACAATTCTACCCTTGAATGACGTTTACTAATTTTCTATCTTCATACTCACAGAATCCATGCGAAAAGTAGTTCATACAATAGCTATGCCATGAGTGCATAAGTATCCTTTGTAGTACTCTCTCTGGTTGTTGTTAAAAAAAAAAGAAAGGGGGCTTCCGAGATTGTCTTCATGCCGATTAGCCTGAGCTTGGTTTGGAAGAACTGTAATCTGATTATTGAGATTTATCACAGAAGATAATTGATACGAACTGTATGATTAAAAGGAAATATATATAGATGGCTCCCTAAAATAAAGGTGTGTACTTCAAATTTGAGAATTAATGATATTTATCGATATATTGCGTAGTTGTTAATCAGAAGGGACTTCCGAAAGACTGGATACGAACCTGCATTTAATAATCCAAGAGCTCCATTACTTCTTTGGAAGGTTAAACTTCATCAAAGCAAAATATCCGCTTGTTCTGAGGTTTCCTGACTGATTATACAACGCTCCCAAAATTACGAGGCATTTTATTTGTACAGATTAGCAGACTGCCGCAAAGCACGAGCCTGCAGAGAAAAAGAATCATCGCCTGATTTCATTCTAACAAGTAAAATTTCAGAATCATTTTGAGTGACTGAGCTATGACTGTGTTTCCTATCATGAATGATTGATTGCTCGAACGAATTGAGAGCTACAGAATTACGTAGATAGGAGGAAAAATTACAGCATAAATAAATGAAAAATCAGGTATTTTTTCTTCAATCTCTTTAAATAATTCATTATAATTACTTGTACTAATTAGCCTATCTACTGGATTTAACACAGAAGCTATAGACTACAGAAAACTGTTTTCATTGTTTTTTACATTAAAACAATTTTTGTACTATTTTCTGTGGCAATTCCTATAACATGCACCTCTAAATGTAACAATTATATTGATTCCTAATTGTATTTCAATAATTGTATTTAATGTCCATCCCAATCCTCTAAATGTAATACTTCTACTGATTCCTAATTTTATTCCAATAATTCTATTTAATGTCCATTCAATCACCATATTTCAAAATTAGAGTTTTGTCAAAATATTTTTTCTCCCTTTCCTACATTTTTGTATTATATCTTCTCTATGATTTTGAGGTTGATGTCCATATTATATATTTTCAGTTTTTGCCTGCGTCTGTACTCACGAAATATATGAAAAAAATATTTTCAAGCCAGTAAATATTTTGGTTTTGCCACATTTCAAAAATGATTAGGGTCACTTGAGTTTAGAATAATTTCGTTATTCACAGTTTGTAATTTTTTTCTTTACTACTGTATTAACTAAAAATTGATTAACTGTTTTTTTCCTTTTCCCCAAATAATTTGGCAGAAAATGAAATTTTTTAAAATGTATTATCTCCGTTATTTTTTGTTTCCCAAACGTACTGATAGAATTCTGCAGGTAGTAACATTGCATAATTTATTAAACAATTTAGAACATTGTTGAGCTTCTTAAGAAATGAAGTCTATTTATATACAGAAAAATTTATTTAGAAAATTATAAATATCTATTAAATTTTTAACAAAAATTAAAATTTTTTGGTAATGAAAAGATGAGATTTGGAAGAATTAATTTCTGAGGAATGATTTTTATTAGATATTTGAAATAGATTGATGAGATTTGGGAAGATTTATTTACGATAATTTTTTTGTTGTTAAAATCTTAAATTTTTGTGTAAAATTTTTTGTTTTTATAATAATTATTTAAAATACATAATTCTTTCCGATTTCTGTTAAATCATTTGATTTGGTTAAACTTTATGGAATTACTAGCTATTGGAGTTGGTCATTGGGAGTGGTCAGATATTGGCAGTAGTAGTCCCAGATTTGGGGCGACCTGAGGCAGAAGTGGCAAAACTTTTCTATTGATACAGATGGTATTTCTGTTCACACAATATGTGCAGAACATTTTGTCGAGAAATTCCAGCACCTCATGTGAATTTCCATGAATAATGTGAGGATATGCAGCAGTTAGAGCTAAAACATCCACTGCGACCTTTTCATTCGTTACATGTCGTGGTCGGAATCTTCGTGTAGGTTGAGCGTTTATAGTTGCAGTGAACAGTTGGATAATACTGCGAAATTTTGCGGAAGGAACTTTCCCTTCAGGAAACAGATTCACATACCATTGACAAACTTCTCTTACATGCCTATTGACGCAAAGCACGAAGCAGTATCTATCCTGCCTGCAATAGTCAAAATTGTTGCACACGTAGGAATAGATGTTTGCAATTCGAATGTCTGCAGTAATGTGAAGCGTGACCGCTTTGCGTCGCTGCTTCCTTGTCCATCGATCGCGGTATGGGCACAGTCGTGCTCGACACAATGGGACAATATCCTCGCACCAAGAGGTGTTGCATCTACAGCGAGAATATGACTATTGACTGCGACTGACGTTCACTGCCTGGATCACACAGTTATTTGAATACAAAATGCATCGAACGCAATGGTTAACATATTGAACATTCCTCTATCACTTTTCAACGGTTTGTAACTCATTTTGACTTGTGTCGATTACAGTTGCATCCATCATGCAACGATACAATTGTCCCATACAAAAGTTACATTTTTTCTGAGAATCCGAATCCGCAACAAAAATTTATGGTTGCTACTGAAGATTTCTAAGTCAGCACTCACTCTCCACCCCAGGGGGTGGGGCAGAGAAGTCGAGTTCATTTCGAATCGAAAAACCTTTATTTTAATCTTTTTTTCATGTGGCTCAGACATTTCCGCAAACAGTTCTAACCGGCCCACCCTTTATATATATATATGTAAGGTTAGTATAGTGGAAATCCAAGACAACACTGTTAACCTACTACAGCACGACATTTACACATATAAATCCGGTAATGTTATTAGTTTGTGGCGATGCTGTAAGATTCGTAAATGCAACCCTGCAAGAATACCGATTATGGACGAGGTCTATCAGGGCTCCCAGGTAGAACAGATTGACATGTAACTCACACATTATCAAGCAAGTGGTTGTCTTCCAGCTTAGAACCCAACAGAACTTTATACCAAGGAACAGAATGTGCTATGTATATGTACTAAACACAGACAAGCAGTATTTACAATGTACAGAACAGACGCTGTGCATTTGTAACTCGTCGAGAGTCGTCATATTAATTCTTTAGAGCAGGACTGTTCACCGATCTGCTAGTCTGAGCTGGGTCCCGCTCACGCCTCGGCATTGAGCAACCCTCTGGCTCATGGCGAGTAACAGAGAGGGGGAGGGAGGGAAGTAGAGTGGAGGGATGGAGAGGATGGATCGGAACAAGGCATCTCGATGCGAGAAACTATTGTCAACGAGTCTATTCTACAGTCGTCAATGTTAGATCTATGAAGATGTATCACTTCACGTTGATTAATTAATTTCTTACGTGACAAACTGTTGAACTGAAATGACAATATAATGAAACTTGCATATATTTTAATTGATGAGGCGAAGAACAAAATCAGGTAATTCTTAAGGACAGTGTAGCCTTATGACGAAAGACGTTTTTGGATGAAGCTTAAATAGACATCAAGTTGTATTTCGTGACTGTTATTCACACATTAAACATAAAACCACTACATGTCAATGAAATCCAGTAACTTGACTTTACCCTAAAGCACCGTCTGCTACCACTTTCTGAGTACTGCTAATTCAAGGTAAGCTTCAAAAGTGTAGTTGATGAGAGATCTCCTATACTTATTTTGTTATGAAGCAACTAGCAGTGACACTTTAGATTTGCGAGTTGTAACCGTAGCTAGGCATGCTGCACTGACGTTTTTAAATTGATGTGGGTTGTCTGGTCTTATCTTTGAAGTTAATAACTCGGACATAATTCTGTTCATCGGTTTAAAAATGAGTGTTCTCCACTTTAAGCACTACGCCAATAATTATACACGCTTACTTCTAAGGGTACGACGAACTTAACACAGTCACTCTTCTGAAGATAGCGCACAGTTTGCGCGTCCTCTACGCTATGTAATATCTGACCATCACATTTTACCGCGAGCGCTCACTATGCAAGGGGAGTGCGAGTATCCCTATTATGACTACCATTCAGCAAGGTAAAGGTCAGACACCTAACGTGAGAATTTGTGGAGATTTTAAAGTAACTGTTAACCCTAACCCAGTCATCCTCAGTATCCCTTACGAAACAGAGATGATACTTTTGCTATGCTAGGAGGAGGAGAGAAATTCACCAAACCTGACTTAAATGAAGCTTATTTACAATTTGATCTCAAGATGTGCAAACCACTTTTGCCGCTCGAGGCTTGTATAAGTCTACTAGACTGGCTTTTGGAATTATCTCTACCCCATCTATATGGCAAGCAACATTGGATAATACTCATTTTGAAACTTCCTGGCAGATTAAAACTGTGTGCTGGACCAAGACTCTAACTTGGGTTCTCTCAAATGATTGCTAGTTCCATCAGGAGAAAAGAACAAAATTATTCTACCTTGGATAAGGAGGCTAGAGCCATTTTATGGAGTGTGAAGAAGTACGATCTGTACCTAAGAGGGCTTCGTTTCATTGTAACAGATCATAAACCACTCATCTGCATATTTAAATCCCATAGCTTCACTGTCTTCGATTTGTGATAGATGGTAAAAATGGGCTAAATTTTTATCTCAGTAGATCATTGTGCGGTAAGCCTTATCTATATGAAGTTGGTGTCTGTTCTCTCGACATGTCTGAAAGAACAGTCGCACTACCCTCTGTGTCCTCGATGGCTCAGTCAGATAGAGCGTCTGCCATGTAACTAGATTACAGGTTCGAGTCCCGGTCGGGGCACACATTTTCAACTGTCCCTGTTGAGATTTATCAACGCCTGTAAGCAGCTAATGGTCTGGATTTCGTTGTAATTTCATTTTTCGAGAGCTGCAGGATCACCAATGATATCTGTTCTTTCGGACAGATACCATCTTCATATGTTACTATATTTATTACGAGGGTTGAACAGAAAGTAATGCACCAC
Source organism: Schistocerca cancellata (assembly GCF_023864275.1). NCBI lineage: Eukaryota > Metazoa > Arthropoda > Insecta > Orthoptera > Acrididae > Schistocerca > Schistocerca cancellata. Next base: position 118,526,505 of record NC_064629.1, on the reverse strand, counting down.
AATTTTATTCTTATCTGGAAACATCGCCACGAATGCCAAACGTCACGTATGTAGTATGTGGTCTCCTCGGTGAGCGCGCCAAGTTTCCCAAGTAGCTGCAAGACAGTTTCAAAATGTCGTCTATAGGTGATGTGTGTTACAAGGAACACGCCGACATTCGGTTTCCCACTGCTGAGAAAGAAACTGTAAGGAATAGTCACAAATGCTTGTGCAAAGTCTATGGAGAATCTGCTGTCGACAGAAGTACAGTTAGTCACTAGGTATGGAGGCTGAGGTCATCAGAAGGCGGTTCGAGGAGCTCCACGATTTACAACGGTCGGGGAGAGCATCCACGGCTGTCACACGTGACACACTTTGACCTAGCCGCCTTGGACTTCCACTTGTTTGGGCCAGTAAAGGATGAAATTCGTGGAAGACATTTTAAGGACGCTGCGAAGGTGATTCATAAAGTGAAGAACTGGCTCTGCCACCATAAAAAGGTTTGGTATCGATTAATAACTGCCATCTGGTTTCTGTACAAGTTGTACCCCTGCCACCTCCAGAATTTGAAAGAGAGAATTCCAGTCAACATTATCAAAAGCTTTCTCTAAGTCTACAAATGCTATAAATGTAGGTTTACCTTCCCTTAACCTATCTTCTATGAGAAGTCGTAGAGTCAATATTGCCTCGTGTGTTTCTACATTTCTATAGAATCCAAACTCATCTTCCCTGAGGTCGGCTTCTACGAGTTTTTCAATTTTTCTGTAAAGAATTCGTGGTAGTATTTTGCAACCATGATTTCTTAAACTGATAGTCCAGTAATTTTCGACACGTGTCAGCACCCGCTTTCTTTGGAATTGGAATTATTATATTGCTCTTGAAGTCTGAGAGCATTTCGCCTGTTTCATACATCTTGCTCAGCAGGTGGAAGAGTTTTGTCATGGATGACGCTCCCAAGGCTCTCAGTGGTTGTAAGGGACTGTTGTTTGTTCCTGGGGCCTTATTTCGACTTAGATCATTCAGCACTCTGTTAAATTCTTCTCACAGTATCTTATCACCGATCCCATCTTCATTTACGTCCTCTTCCATTTCTATAATATTACTCTCAAATATATCTCCCAGGTACAGACCCTTTATGTACTCTTTACACCTTCCAGCTTTCTCTTCTTTGGTTAGGACTAGTTTTCCATCTGAGCTCTTGATGTTCGTGTAGGTAGTTTTCGTTTCTCCAAAGATCTCTTCAATTTTCCTGTAGGCAGTATCTTCCTGTCCCCTAGTGGTGTATGCTTCTGAACCCTTACATTTGTCCTTCAGCCATTCCTGCTTAGCCATTTTGTACTCTCTGTTAGCCTCATTTTTAGATGTTTGTATTCCCTATCGCTTCATTTACTGCATTTTTATAATTACTCCTTTCATCAATTTAATTCAATATACCTTGCGTTACCCACGGATTTCTACTAGTCCTTGTCTTTTTACCTACTTGATTCACTGCTACCATCAATATTTCCTTTCTCAAAACTACCCATTTTCATCTACTGTATTACTTTCTTCTGTTCTTGCCATTAATTCTGTAATGCTCCCTATGAAACTCCTAAAAACATCTGATTTTTTCAATTTATCCAGACCCCTTCTCCTTAATTTCCTACATTTTTTAAATTTCGCCAGTTGTAATCTACCGTTCATAATCAATAAATTGTCAGATGCACATCTGCCCCTGGAAATGTCTTAGAATTTAAAATGTTTCTGAAATATATGTCTTACCATTATATAATCAGTCTTAAACCTTTCAGTGTCTCCAGGTCTCTTCGACGTATATAGTCTTCTTTCGTGATTCTTAAACCAGGTGTTAGCGATGATTGAAGTATGCTCTGTGCAAAATTTGACCTGGCAGCTTCCTCTTTCATTCCTTTCCCCCCAGTCCATATTCACCTACTATATTTCTTTCTCTTCTTTTTCCTGCTATCGAATTCCAGTCCCCCATGACTATTAAATTTGTATCTCCCTTAATTATGTGAATAATTTATTTTACCTAATAATAAATTTCTTCTATCTCTTCATCTGCGGTGCTAGATGACATACAAACTTGTATTAGTGTAGTGAGTGTGGGCTTTGCATCTGTCTTAGCTACAATAACACGTTCACTATGCTGTACATAGTAGCTTACCCTGTTTTTTTATTCATTATTAAACATTCTCCTGCATAACCCCTATTTGACTTTGTATTTATAACCCTGTATTCACCTGACCAGAACTCCTGTTCCTCCTGCCACTGAGCTTCACTAACTCTCAGTATATCTAGCTTTAAACTATCCATTTCCTCATCCATTTGCAGTATCAGCCCAGCAAGGCCGTTTTGGTTTATGTTACAAGGCCAAATAAGTCAATTGTCCAGACTCTTGCCTCCGCAACTACTGAAATTGCTGCTGCCTCTCTTCAGGAACCACATGTTGTAAGTAGGCTTTTTAGGTTTTATGTTGGTAACGTCACGTAGCGCTCTGTATGAAAATCACTGGCTGTGCTGTGTGCAGTCTGTGACTGGTTGGCATTGTTGGAATATTCGCTATTGTAGTGTTGGGCAGCTGGATGTAGCGTTGCACAGTTGGAAGTGAGCTTGTAAGGTAACAGGGGATAATATGGAACTCTTTCAAGTAGTTTAAAATTTAAAGCACGGCAGCAGAGATAATATGCTGGGCAAAAATAGACCGGAAAATATTTGTTTGTGTTTTGATGGACGTTGTAGTTCCGTTGGATAGTGTTTTGGTTTTCTTTTAATTGCAACGAATTATATAAGTGTGGTGATAATTTGTAAAATTATATAATGTATTTAGATTTAAGTATTTAAATATTATAAAATACTGTAAACGAATTGTGGCCATGTTTAGCAATTATTTTGACTACTGTGGTGTCATGTGACCCGACTCAGGACTGTGGATGTGAGCGGGAAAATCGAGGTTTTTTTTTTTTGGTCGTTGGCCGTTGTGGTGGCGGGTTGGGAGCGGAAAAGTGCCGCGAGTGCAAGCATGGACGCCAGGGTATGCGAAGGAACAAAGTGAAAGTGTGTGGGTGTGAGACAAACAGTGTACGAATTGCACAGATTATTATTTGTGAACTTAAAAATGCATGGCCACAACGTTAAAGTGTTTCTTTTGAATAAATAAGTTTCAATCTGAACGTGTATAGTTCAATTCACTGCTCTTCAAAAGCCAGCCAATATCAGACTCAATAATAGGGGCGATAATGCAACCGTTTACTACGAACCCCCTTTACAGATGAGCCACGTGAAAATTAGGTAGTAAACGAGCCCGAGTTCTGTTGCAAGCTGCCAGCAGTGGTGGATGTGTGGAGAGAGATGGTGGAGTTTTGAGAGCGTGTCCATGTGTCCATCAGAAAGAGTAAATTTGTAAGACTGGATATCATGAACTGATATTTATATACACTCCTGGAAATGGAAAAAAGAACACATTGACACCGGTGTGTCAGACCCACCATACTTGCTCCGGACACTGCGAGAGGGCTGTACAAGCAATGATCACACGCACGGCACAGCGGACACACCAGGAACCGCGGTGTTGGCCGTCGAATGGCGCTAGCTCCGCAGCATTTGTGCACCGCCGCCGTCAGTGTCAGCCAGTTTGCCGTGGCATACGGAGCTCCATCGCAGTCTTTAACACTGGTAGCATGCCGCGACAGCGTGGACGTGAACCGTATGTGCAGTTGACGGACTTTGAGCGAGGGCGTATAGTGGGCATGCGGGAGGCCGGGTGGACGTACCGCCGAATTGCTCAACACGTGGGGCGTGAGGTCTCCACAGTACATCGATGTTGTCGCCAGTGGTCGGCGGAAGGTGCACGTGCCCGTCGACCTGGGACCGGACCGCAGCGACGCACGGATGCACGCCAAGACCGTAGGATCCTACGCAGTGCCGTAGGGGACCGCACCGCCACTTCCCAGCAAATTAGGGACACTGTTGCTCCTGGGGTATCGGCGAGGACCATTCGCAACCGTCTTCATGAAGCTGGGCTACGGTCCCGCACACCGTTAGGCCGTCTTCCGCTCACGCGCCAACATCGTGCAGCCCGCCTCCAGTGGTGTCGCGACAGGCGTGAATGGAGGGACGAATGGAGACGTGTCGTCTTCAGCGATGAGAGTCGCTACTGCCTTGGTGCCAATGATGGTCGTATGCGTGTTTGGCGCCGTGCAGGTGAGCGCCACAATCAGGACTGCATACGACCGAGGCACACAGGGCATCATGGTATGGGGAGCGATCTCCTACACTGGCCGTACACCACTGGTGATCGTCGAGGGGACACTGAATAGTGCACGGTACATCCAAACCGTCATCGAACCCATCGTTCTACCATTCCTAGACCGGCAAGGGAACTTGCTGTTCCAACAGGACAATGCACGTCCGCATGTATCCCGTGCCACCCAACGTGCTCTAGAAGGTGTAAGTCAACTACCCTGGCCAGCAAGATCTCCGGATCTGTCCCCCATTGAGCATGTTTGGGACTGGATGAAGCGTCGTCTCACGCGGTCTGCACGTCCAGCACGAACGCTGGTCCAACTGAGGCGCCAGGTGGAAATGGCATGGCAAGCCGTTCCACAGGACTACATCCAGAATCTCTACGATCGTCTCCATGGGAGAATAGCAGCGTGCATTGCTGCGAAAGGTTGATATACACTGTACTAGTGCCGACATTGTGCATGCTCTGTTGCCTGTGTCTATGTGCCTGTGGTTCTGTCAGTGTGATCATGTGATGTATCTGACCCCAGGAATGTGTCAATAAAGTTTCCCCTTCCTGGGACAATGAATTCACGGTGTTCTTATTTCAATTTCCAGCAGTGTATATATATATATATATATATATATATATATATATATATATATATATATATATATAATGACTTTTGAATATCATTAAGGTAAATACATTGTTTGTTCTCTATCCAAATCTTTCATTTGCTAACTATGCCTATCAGTAGTTAGTGCTTTCAGTAGTTAGAATCTTTTATTTAGCTGGCAGTATTGGCGCTAGGTGTATTGCAGTAGTTCGAGTAACGAAGATTTTTGTGAGGTAAGTGATTCATGAAAGGTATAGGTTATTGTTAGTCAGGGCCATTCTTTTGTAGGGATTATTGAAAGTCAGATTGCATTGCGCTAAAAATATTGCGTGTCAGTTTAGTGATGATTAGAATAAGTAAAGAGAGAAATGTCTGAATACGTTCAGTTTCAAAATCACATAACGTAAGGGGTTTATCAGCACAGTAATTCATTAATTTTTCTAAGGGGAGGTTTCAATGTTTGTTTTGCCTCTCAACAGATGCCCCTCCATAGTGGTTGCACCTACAGTATGGTTATCTATATTGCTGAGGAACACAAACTTCCCACCAACGGCAAGGTCCATTGTTAACGGGGAGGGACTCAATTAAGCCTAACCAAATCATTTGACAGCCAGCGAAATTTCAGGTCCTCATGAATACTTTGGAAGAGTCGAACATTCAATGTAGGACGTTTAGTGCACATGAAAAATGGCATTAACGCTGATGCATGGGAAAGAGCGTACAAGGATTGTCCAGCAAGTATGAACCATTTCGTTCTACCCCCACTGCAGCATTAGTGTCGCAGTTCCGTGCCTTTGCAGTTGTATCTCTGGTTCACTGTCTTTCCACTGACGCCATTAGAGTCGGACTGTGTTGTGTTTACGTTTGTTAGTGACCGTTCATTAAACAGTTCGATGACAGACGAACCAATGTTCATCATGAAGCATGGAGTGGGTGTTCTTCTGTTGTCGATGATTTGCCTCAGAAAGTGAATAAAGAAATTCACACTAAGAATTATTTTTGATGAGTTTCCATAAATTTTAAAAAAACTATTTTGCTGAGATTGTCACAAGTCGCTTAAGTTTTCAAAAATTGAGTTCCAGTTGGGTTCTGAAATTGGTTACAGATGTCCACAAAACGAAGCGACTTGGCAGTACATTGACATTTCTTACCAGATACAGCGATGAGGCGATGAATTCTTCAATGGAATTGTGACCAGTGATGAAACTTCGGTCTGTCATATCACTCCAGAATTCCCCAAAAAAAAAAAATTCGAGACAACATTGTCAGACAAAAAATCATGTGCATTGCTTTCTGGGATGGACAGAGCATTTGGCTTGTTGAGTTCCTACCAAGAGGTCCGATACTGTGAAACATTGAGGAAAATTCGGCACACATTTCAAAACAAAAAGCGTGAAAAGTTCAGTCAAGGCAGTGTCACTTTGTGACAATGCACGTTCCATTCTGCTAGTGTCATTCAAAACCTTATTCAACAATTCGGTTGGGAGCAGTCCTATCACCTGATGTGCAGCCCCGATCTTGCACCTTCTGACTACCCCTTGTACTTGAACTTGAAGGGTGAATTTGAAGGAAGGAGCTTTGTCCATACCTGTGCACGTCCATCTGCTCGATACAATTTGAAACAAGAGTCGTCCGACCAGGCAACATGTTTCCAGTCGTCAACAGTCCAGTGTCAGTGCTGATGGGCCAAGACGAGGTGTAGTGCTTTGTGTTGTGATGTCATCAAGGGTACACAAGTGGGTCTTCGGCTCCAAAACCCCATATTGATGATGTTTCGCTGAATGGTTCACACCCTGACACTTGCTGATGGCCCAGTATAGAAATGTGCAGCAATTTGTGGAGGGGCTGCACAGCTGTCACATTGAACGATTCTCTACAGTCATCAATGTTCCCATTCTTGTGGGATCTTTATCCGGCCGCAGCGATGTTTGAGATTTGATGTTTTACCGGATTCCTGATATTCAGGTGAAATGGTAGTATAGGAAAATCCCCACTTCATCACTACCTCGGAGATGCTGTGTCCCATTGCTTGTGCGCCGAGTATGACACCACATTCAAACTCACTTAAATGTTGATAACCTGCCATTGTAGTAGCAGTAACTGATCTAAAAACTGCGCCATTTTTCTTCTTTATTGTAATTTCATGCCCTTGCTCCATATGGGCAGGGGAGGACTGGAAGCTGCACAGTCCACCACTCTGCAGCTGAGTGGCTTTACAAAAAATATAAAAGGGGAACTCATACATAAAAAGAGGGAAAATTGAGGGACATAAAAACACAGTAAATGGAGATAATGGAAGATAAAATATACACTAATGTGGGGACATTCACTGGGTGACAAAAAGTCGACATAAAATTAAAAGAACACAGCTGGTAATTGGTGGGCATTTAAAATACACTGGAGTCGAACACAAGTTAAAAGTTGGCAACAGAGTGAGACTTAAAAAAAACATTGTAAAAAATGGAGCACACACAAAGAATAAAAACCACTGGTAGGGACCTGCCAAGGGATGGGAGGCCTGTGAGGAGGGAGAAAAGAGGGGAGGGAGGTGCGGTGGGGGGGTGAGGGGGTGGGAGGAAGAGGAGAAAGGGGGGCAGGGGGGCACCAAGAGGCAGAAGGCGGGTCAGGCAGGAGATGAAGGGGGAAGACAAGGCAGGAGGGAGTGCAGAGACACAGAAGGTGGACATGGGAAAGGGAGGTTGTAGGAGGGAGGAAAACCTCCCAGGGGAAGGGAAGGGAAGGAGAGAGGGAGGGAGCCCTGAGGAGTAGGGAGCAGAAAAGTGGGATTAGAGTTGGTCAGAGGGGTAGATGTCAGGGCGAAGCTCATCATTCAGGAGGGGTAGGTGCAGGCAGGTATGGTGGGAAAGGAGGTGGAGGATGTGGAGAGGGAGAGAGGATGGGACACAAAAATAAAGGTGCGGCAACAGGCTGGGGGTGGAGAGGAAGGGGGACAACAGGGGATGGGGGATTGAGTCAGCAGACAATGTACAGTGTGCGGATGTGTTCCAGAAAAAGAAGGTGGGAGAAGGGGATGAGGTCATAAAGGATGCGCATGGATGACTGAGGGCGGATATGGAAGGTGAGACAGAGTGCATGTCGTTCCAGGTTTTGGAGAGCTTTATAGAATCTGGGAGGGGCTGAAATCCAAGCGACACGGGCATAACAAAGGATTGGGTGGATCAAGGATTTGTAGGTGTGTAGGATGGTGGAAGGATGACAACTGTGCCAGACACTTACAGTTTTATATAGACGTTGCCAACCGCATCGCCGTATTCTTCCTGTTTACATACACTCCTGGAAATGGAAAAAAGAACACATTGACACCGGTTCACCATACTTGCTCCGGACACTGCGAGAGGGCTGTACAAGCAATGATCACACGCACGGCACAGCGGACACACCAGGAACCGCGGTGTTGATCGTCGAATGGCGCTAGCTGCGCAGCATTTGTGCACCGCCGCCGTCAGTGTCAGCCAGTTTGCCGTGGCATACGGAGCTCCATCGCAGTCTTTAACACTGGTAGCATGCCGCGACAGCGTGGACGTGAACCGTATGTGCAGTTGACGGACTTTGAGCGAGGGCGTATAGTGGGCATGCGGGAGGCCGGGTGGACGTACCGCCGAATTGCTCAACACGTGGGTCGTGAGGTCTCCACAGTACATCGATGTTGTCGCCAGTGGTCGGCGGAAGGTGCACGTGCCCGTCGACCTGGGACCGGACCGCAGCGACGCACGGATGCACGCCAAGACCGTAGGATCCTACGCAGTGCCGTAGGGGACCGCACCGCCACTTCCCAGCAAATTAGGGACACTGTTGCTCCTGGGGTATCGGCGAGGACCATTCGCAACCGTCTCCATGAAGCTGGGATACGGTCCCGTACACCGTTAGGCCGTCTTCCGCTCACGCCCCAACATCGTGCAGCCCGCCTCCAGTGGTGTCGCGACAGGCGTGAATGGAGGGACGAATGGAGACGTGTCGTCTTCAGCGATGAGAGTCGCTTCTGCCTTGGTGCCAATGATGGTCGTATGCGTGTTTGGCGCCGTGCAGGTGAGCGCCACAATCAGGACTGCATACGACCGAGGCACACAGGGCCAACACCCAGCATCATGGTGTGGGGAGCGATCTCCTACACTGGCCGTACACCACTGGTGATCGTCGAGGGGACACTGAATAGTGCACGGTACATCCAAACCGTCATCGAACCCATCGTTCTACCATTCCTAGACCGGCAAGGGAACTTGCTGTTCCAACAGGACAATGCACGTCCGCATGTATCCCGTGCCACCCAACGTGCTCTAGAAGGTGTAAGTCAACTACCCTGGCCAGCAAGATCTCCGGATCTGTCCCCCATTGAGCATGTTTGGGACTGGATGAAGCGTCGTCTCACGCGGTCTGCACGTCCAGCACGAACGCTGGTCCAACTGAGGCGCCAGGTGGAAATGGCATGGCAAGCCGTTCCACAGGACTACATCCAGAATCTCTACGATCGTCTCCATGGGAGAATAGCAGCCTGCATTGCTGCGAAAGGTGGATATACACTGTACTAGTGCCGACATTGTGCATGCTCTGTTGCCTGTGTCTATGTGCCTGTGGTTCTGTCAGTGTGATCATGTGATGTATCTGACCCCAGGAATGTGTCAATAAAGTTTCCCCTTCCTGGGACAATGAATTCACGGTGTTCTTATTTCAATTTCCAGGAATGTATATCTGTACTTGAATATGCCTACATATAGAGGTAGGGGTGTAAATGTGGAAGCGTGTGGGTAATGTGGAAACGTCTAGTATCTGGCCTGCAGAGTGCTGCACTGTAGTGGGGCAGCCAGAAATTATTGCAGTAGTTCCTCTTTGTCACGGTAGAGGGTTAGAAGTCAGTTGAGCAACAGACGCCGTGACAGTGATGCAATTTACGTTCGCGCATTTTCTGAACCTTTTTCGAGGTAAGTTGTGGTATTATATTTATCTACATACTTTGTAGTTATCTTTCTTTACGTCTGACAGCTTATAAAGGGAGGTGCATAGAAGGTTTTAGCAGTCCTTAGTCATCCATAAACGGATAGTTGCTTAATGTAATCTACCGAAATTTAAAATGGCCATTGTGTAGGTAATGTGGAAGCATACATACGATGGCATTGTGGAAACGTTTCCACAATACCAACATTAAATACATTACTTCTAATACGTTTTGCGTCTGTCTCTTCAGGCGAGTCACATTTGGATCTCGCAGTTGGGGAAGAAACACCTACTGAAGAAGATGCAATTTGAATTTTTTTTTTTTTTGGTTAGGCGCATTTTCCAAAGACATTCGGGGAGAATTGTGGATTAAGTGTGTAGTGTGTGAGGAGTGGAGTCACTCTTTGTGTGCCGGAAATGAAGGCGATATTTACATATGCGATTTTTGCAAGTGAACTTCGCTTATGAAGCATTTTTCTAATACAGTTGCGTTTAAAAATATTTTGTGTAATTTAAATTTAATATAAAATAACATAATTTCTAACATTTTCAATAGTTTTCGTTTAAAGTAGTCAGTTTCCCGCAATTTTAAGGCGTTTCCAGATTACCCGCACTTCTTGAAAAATTAATGAGTTGTTGTGCAAGCAGAAAATGTTTTTTAATTTTTAACATATTTAGTTTTTGTGTTTCATAATATTACATTCATTGCTACTACATTATGAATTAGCTTTGGCTAATTTTTGAAGCTGAAAGAGGAGGAAACATTTCTTTTATACAGCAAAAACAAACTGAGTTTCCACATTTACACCCCTACCTCTACCAGGTCCTTTGGCGGTTCAGTGCAATTGTGGAAAGAGACAGTAACGTTATGGACGCTGTAAAAGATCTTAATGGTAATATTCTTAGGAAACGTTTAGACGAACTTTTGCCATCCATTTATAGTGCTAAGAATACCATTTCTGCAACCAATGTATTTCAACTCTGATCCTGAAACCGACAACATTTCTGAGACTTTACCATTACCAACATACGTTGTAAAAGAACCACCTGTGACCATCAAGAATAATGAAGTTGCTGTGACACCAGCTACTCAGCAAGTAGTCCAGGACATTCCAATGTTGCGCCGTAACTCGTCGGTTATTAAAAAAAACCAGAGAGACTTAGTCTTAAGTTGTCTCTGTCTTAGATGGTCTGTGTCGTAGTCTTTAGTGTGTGTGCAAGATTGTAGATGACGAAATAAAATATTTGGTTTTCATGTCTGTGTATTACTAAGAAATCTAGTACAAAACCTAACAGTTCTTTTGCGAGTAATGGTAAAAAAATCACGTTGACATACGTGTATGAATCGATCTCTAGGACAATCCAACCTGTTCTCCTTGCGAAAGAAGCTTCTGCAGTATATTACGTTAGGCATTAATATTGCCTTCTCTAGTCATTGTATATGCACTGTGGCATGTCTATAATATATGTCTGAAATGGTTGAAATGGCTCTGAGCACTATGGGACTTAACATCTGAGGTCATCAGTCCCCCAGAACTTAGAATTACTTAAACCTAACTAACCCAAGGAGATCACACACATCTATGCCCGAGGCAGGATTCGAACCTACGACCGGAGCGGTCGCGCGGTTCCAGACTGTAGCGCCTAGAACCGCTCGGCCACCCCGGCCGGCAATATATGTCTGCTGTGTGTAATTTACAATAAGGGGAAGTTTGTGTGGTAAAATCGAGGATTGTATAGTAGTTACCTTTTATTCATTATGCACACATAGAACAAATTTCAAATTCCACTCCCAGAACACAATTTCTTGCAATAGATCGTCTCTGTCTCTATCTCTGCCTCTGCCTCTGTCTCTGTCTCTATCTCACCTCTGTTGGCAGTCTACTACGTCATAAACATTAGCTACCACAATATTGTCACACAAACAGTTGTATAATGCGTGTACCGGTATACATATTTAAATTCTTCTTGGTAAGGAGCATTTCATTTTCGATGTAATTACCAATATCAGTATCAAGACTGGCCACATTATCCAGTGACTATTCCCCATATTATTGTGGAATTTGTGTATAGATCTTCAAGTTTTTAAACAAAACAAATTGTTGTTAAAAGTAGTTATTGTGGTGTCACCGCCAGACACCACACTTGCTAGGTGGTAGCCATTAAATCGGCCGCGGTCCGTTAGTATACGTCGGACCCGCGTGTCGCCACTATCTGTGATTGCAGACCGAGCGCCGCCACACGGCAGGTCTAGAGAGACTTCCTAGCACTCGCACCTGTTGTACAGCAGACTTTGCTAGCGATGGTTCACTGACAAAATACGCTCTCATTTGGTTGGTTGGGGGAAGGAGACCAGACAGCGTGGTCATCGGCCTCATCGGATTAGGGAAGGATTGGGAAGGAAGTCGGCCGTGCCCTTTCAGAGGAACCATCCCGGCATTTGCCTGGAGTGATTTAGGGAAATCACGGAAAACCTAAATCAGGATGGCCGGACGCGGGATTGAACCGTCGTCCTCCCGAATGCGAGTCCAGTGTCTAACCACTGCGCCACCCCGCTCGGTCGCTCTCATTTGCCGAGACAATAGTTAGCATAGCCTTCAGCTACGTCATTTGCTACGACCTAGCAAGGCGCCATTACCAGTTACTATTGATGCTGTAAAACATGTACCGTCAAGAGCGACGTTCACCAATTATGGATTAAAGTTAAGTATTACAGCAGCTACGTACTTTTTTTGCTAAAGTCTAATTTCCTTGTCCTGTTCCAGACCTCACGCCAGCCTGCGTGAGCTAAAACGCGTGACTTTCGGCTTCCTCTCATACCGGTGTTGGCTCTCCTGCCGACCCACAACACTTATTCCATCAGTTTATTTAACCTCTGAAAATGGATTTTCGGTGTTAGATGTACAACGTCGAGACAATCACGTTTAGATACAATGTAACCATCATTTTTAAAGCAGATGCAAAAGGGAAGGGAGGGTTATTAACATATTTTTGATGAAGCAGTGAACGCTGTGGATCCATTGTTTTTCTGCAGTTATTCCAACGTACAACTACTTACCATTGGCGTATTAAAATAAATGTAGATATTTTGCATTCCCCAACCGTTTACATTTTTGTTTTAAAGTGAATGCCGATGTTTCGTATTCTCTACTCTTATCCAGACTTTTTCAAATATAATTCCCCAGCTTAACAATTACGTATAATCAGCCCTGTTTTTCTGGCGGTATGCAGTAACGGCACCCTTATCCTTACGTATAAAAAGTATTTGACTTTTTAGAGCAAAATATAGTATAAAAAGTCCAATAGCTGACACTGTCTTCGCCAATGAAATTTCCTGTTTTATTCCGTACTAGCTACACGCTCGTGTTTCACAACGGATGTTAAAGAAGGGCCTTTGCATATCGTCGTTTTCTACGGTTCCATTTCCCAGTCAGTAAAAATGGCATCCTTACATGGTCACTTTGTCAATAAATTCGTTTTTCCTAGTCAAGAAGTCAAATTTGAATGAAACCTATCGAAAGAAACAAAGTAGTATCGTTAATACAAAGAACGAAGTCAGTAAATCCTTATATACTGGCCAAGAAGTGAAATGGGAATGAAACCCATCGAAAGAGACAAAGTAGTTTCTTTAATGCAAAAAGCGAAGTCAGTAAATCCATATATCCTAGCTAAGTAAATTCAGAGTTGGTTTGTACTCGTAAAGATAAGACTGTGGTGCTTAAATCTATCACTGACGTAAACTTCTGATAATACTTCTGCCACTGAGGTAAAAAATTTAAAAGCGTCATCTGTTGGTGCTTTAGTGTACTACGAAACTGACAGCGCCTTCTATTCGTTCTTTGCTGTACTATGCCATCACTAAGGTAAACATCCAAACTACTAACAAGGGAACATCCCCATCGCACCCCCCTCAGATTTAGTTATAATTTGGCGCTATGGATAGGCCTTGAAAAACTGAACACAGATCGATCGAGAAAACAGGAAGAAGTTGTGTGGAACTATGAAAAAATAAGCAAAATATACAAACTGGGTCGTCCATGCGTACGATAGGCAATATTAAGGGCAATATGATGCGAGAAGCTCCGTGGTCACGTGGTTAGGGTGAACAGCTGCGGAACGAGAGGTCCTTGGTTCAAATCTGCCCTCCACTGAAAATTTTGCTTTCTTTATTTTCGCAAAGTTATGATCTGTCCGTTCGTTCATTGACGTCTCTGTTCACTGTAATAAGTTTAGTGTCTGTGTTTTGCGACCGCACCGCAAAACCGTGTGATTAGTTGACGAAAGGACGTGCCTCTCCAATGGGAACCGAAAACATTTGATCGCAAGGTCATAGGTCAACCGATTCCTCCACAGGAAAACACGTCTGATATTTTGTATACGACACTGGTGACAGCATGTGCGTCACATGACAGGAATATGTTGTCGACCCACCTAACTAGTACACCTGGCGAATGGGTGAAAAGTTTCTTCTATCTTGCCCGATTTAGGTTTTCTTGTGGATGTAATAATCACTCCAAAAAAAGTGATGAAAACATAAGAGTTTTTCACATAAACTGAAAATAAAAAGTTAAAATTTTCGGTCGGGGAAGATTTAAATCAAGGACCTCTCGTTCCGCAGCCGCTCTCGCTAACCACAGGACCACGGAGCTTCCCGCCTCACAGTGCCTTAATATGGCATATCTTACACATGGACGCCCCAGTTTGTATATTTTGCTTATTTTTTCATAGTTCCACACAACTTCTTCCTGTTTTCTCGATCGATCTGTGTTCAGTTTTTCAAGGCCTATCCACTGTGCCAACTTATAACTAAATCTGAGGGGGGTGCGATGGGGATGTTCCCTTGTAAGCTCAGCAACTAAGCAGACTCCTTAATCTCTAAATTACGATATCTCTTTTTCCGTGATCCGATTTTGATGAAAGACAGCCTATATGTTTCCCCAACCTACGCTCAAGTAAGGTGTGAAAACCTGACGAAAATTCGTTTTATAGTTTAGGAGATCAGCATGTTCAGACAGGCAGATAAGACTGATTTGTACTTTTATTGTTAGCGTTGGAAGTTAATTTAGCATGACACTTTTTTGTTTCATATATTGTTATTGAGAACAGGCAGCTGCGTTCAGTACACTTGCTATATAAGTGTCTCTTTTTTGTGGTATTTCCACTGTTACAAGCATATATTTGGGAGCTGCTCACGTCAGTCTTTTGTCAAATATCTTAAATAATTGAGTATGTATAAGAACTTAGGCTTCCGCGGCCGGTGTCGTAGTGATTAAAATTCTCCGGGGTATTATGCTACGTCATTGCTAAAAACTAACAACAATAATAAACTAAAACCGACGTTTCGGCCGAATTGCTACGGCCTTCCCCAGGGCACGAGTGGTTTTGCATGGGGATAAGTGCTTCTATTTATTACAGACTATCGATGTCTGACGTCACTGTTATAAAACTTTTAATTGGCCCTCTATTATGATTGGCCAGTAATGACGTAAGGGAAGATGGAAGGAAAGAGGCTATTCGTGGATGTCCGTGTCGTCAACGATTGGTAGCTGTCCGCCAATCAGCGTTCTGCTTTTGGTCGGCAAGTTTTCCTTCTGGTGTGCGCGGAAGTGGACTGACAGTTGCTCTACAGCTGTTTGTGCAGATACGTCCGTGTCCCGTGTAGCTTCTGACCCCCGGCCGCTCGCGGCCCATTGGACTGGGATGGCCGGCAGCCAGGAACAGATGTGCAGAACTATAGACCTATATCTCTAACGTCGATCAGTTGTAGAATTTTGGAACACGTTTTGTGTTCGAGTATAATGACTTTTCTGGAGACTAGAAATCTACTCTGTAGGAATCAGCATGGGTTTCGAAACAGACGGTCATGTGAAACCCAGCTCGCGCTATTCGTCCACGAGACTCAGAAGGCCATAGACACGGGTTCACAGGTAGATGCCGTGTTTCTTGACTTCCGCAAGGCGTTCGATACAGTTCCCCACAGTCGTTTAATGAACAAAGTAAGAGCATATGGACTATCAGACAAATTGTATGATTGGATTGAGGAGTTCCTATATAACAGGACGCAGCATGTCATTCTCAATGGAGAGAAGTCCTCCGAAGTAAGAGTGATTTCAGGTGTGCCGCAGGGGAGTGTCATAGGACCGTTGCTATTCACAATATACATAAATGACCTGGTGGATGACATCGGAAGTTCACTGAGGCTTTTTGCAGATGATGCTGTGGTGTATCGAGAGGTTGTAACAATGGAAAATTGTACTGAAATGCAGGAGGATCTGCAGCGAATTGACGCATGGTGCAGGGAATGGCAATTGAATCTCAATGTAGACAAGTGTAATGTCCTGCGAATACACAGAAAGATAGATCCTTTATCATTTAGCTACAAAATAGCAGGTCAGCAACTGGAAGCAGTTAATTCCATACATTATCTGGGAGTACGTATTAGGAGTGATTTAAAATGGAATGATCATATAATGTTGATCGTCGGTAAAGCAGATGCCAGACTGAGATTCATTGGAAGAATCCTAAGGAAAAGCAATCCGAAAACAAAGGAAGTAGGTTACAGTACGCTTGTTCGCCCATTGCTTGAATACTGCTCAGCAGTGTGGGATCCGTACCAGATAGGGTTGATAGAAGATATAGAGAAGATCCAACGGAGAGCAGCGCGCTTCGTTACAGGATCATTTAGTAATCGCGAAAGCGTTACGGAGATAATAGATAAACTCCAGTGGAAGACTCTGCAGGAGAGATGCTCAGTAGCTCGGTACGGGCTTTTGTCAAAGTTTCGAGATCATACCTTCACCGAAGAGTCAAGCAGTATATTGCTCCCTCCTACGTATATCTCGCGAAGAGACCATGAGGATAAAATCAGAGAGATTAGAGCCCACACAGAGGCATACCGACAATCCTTCTTTCCACGAACAATACGAGACTGGAATAGAAGGGAGAACTGATAGAGGTACTCAAGGTACCCTCCGCCACACACCGTCAGGTGGCTTGCGGAGTATGGATGTAGATGTAGATGTAGATGTAGTTTGTAGCCATCTTCTCTGTTGATGTTGTCAGGCTGCTTAACAATTTCGATCGCCCCCCGTATTTTTCGTTCTCGCATCCACGATTCTTTCGCCAGTACTCGGGCTTCCTGGAACCTAATAGGTTGTCCACAGTCACGGTGGTCTTCCGCTATCGCCGATTTATTATGCTGTTGTAATCGTACATAGCGTTCGTGTTCTGCTACTCGTAAGCTGACAGATCACCCTGTTTCTCCTATGTAGATAGCTCCGCACTCACACCGTAGTTCGTAAACACCTCCATCTTTGGTGGAACATATTATTTCTTGGATCTTGTGATTGCTTCGAAAAATCGGTTTGAAACCTCGTCGGTGGAGGACGTTGCCTAGCCATTCACTGATGCCTTGAGGATGTACGAGGTGCATTCAAGTTCTAAGGCCTCCGATTATTTTTCTCCGGACTGGAAAGAGATAGAAACTTGCGCATTGTTTTAAAATGAGGCCGCGTTCATTGTCAATACGTCCCAGAGATGGCAACACCGTACGGAAGATGGAATTTTACCGCCAGCGGCGGGAATGAGAACTGTTTGAAATACTTAAAATGGCGACGTTTTCCTTACTTGAACAGCGTGCAATCATTCGTTTTCTGAATTTGCGTGGTGTGAAACCAATTGAAATTCATCGACAGTTGAAGGAGACATGTGGTGATGGAGTTATAGATGTGTCGAAAGTGCGTTCGTGGGTGCGACAGTTTAATGAAGGCAGAACATCGTGTGACAACAAACCGAAACAACCTTTGGCTCGCACAAGCCGGTCTGACAACATGATCGAGAAAGTGGAAAGAATTGTTTTGGGCATCGCCGAATGACTGTTGAACAGATCGCCTCCAGAGTTGGCATTTCTGTGGGTTCTGTGCACACAATCCTGCATGACGACCTGAAAATGCGAAAAGTGTCATCCAGGTGGGTGCCACGAATGCTGACGGACGACCACGTGGCTGCCCGTGTGGCATGTTGCCAAGCAATGTTGACGCGCAACGACACCATGAATGGGATTTTCTTTTCGTCGGTTGTGACAATGGATGAGACGTGGATGCCATTTTTCAATCCAGAAACAAAGCGCCAGTCAGCTCAATGGAAGCACACAGATTCACCGCCACCAAAAAAATTTCGGGTAACCGCCAGTGCTGAAAAAATGATGGTGTCCATGTTCTGGGACAGCGAGGGCGTAATCCTTACCCATTGCGTTCCAAAGGGCACTACAGTAACAGGTGCATCCTACGAAAATGTTTTGAAGAACAAATTCCTTCCTGCACTGCAACAAAAACGTCCGGGAAGGGCTGCGCGTGTGCTGTTTCACCAAGACAACGCACCCGCACATCGAGCTAACGTTACGCAACAGTTTCTTCGTGATAACAACTTTGAAGTGATTCCTCATGCTCCCTACTCATCTGACCTGGCTCCTAGTGACTTTTGGCTTTTTCCAACAATGAAAGACACTCTCCGTGGCCGCACATTCACCAGCCGTGCTGCTATTGCCTCAGCGATTTTCCAGTGGTCAAAACAGACTCCTAAAGAAGCCTTCGCCGCTGCCATGGAATCATGGCGTCAGCGTTGTGAAAAATGTGTACGTCTGCAGGGCGATTACGTCGAGAAATAACGCCAGTTTCATCGATTTCGGGTGAGTAGTTAATTAGAAAAAAAATCGGAGGCCTTAGAGCTTGAATGCATCTCGTAGGTTGCAAGTGCTACTCTGAGACTAAGAGGTTGGCACAGGAGAGGAATTCGTGGCCGATCGCATCAAACCAGTCAGAAGACTAATGACTCAAAAAAGGAATCTTAAATCAGTCCAATCATTCTTGAAAATGAGTAAAATAAGTAGTTATTTGTGCCGATTAGTAAGAACAGGAAGGTCAAAGAAGCACAAATTGTCGAATCTACTTGGTCAAGACAAGTAAGATTCTGATTATGACTGGCCCGAAAGGTGGATGCTGTTGCACATAAATGACTTTTGGGGGACAAGCGAGTGACTCAAATTAGGCTGTAAACCTTGCCGTTGTGTCGGAAGTCCAGCCGTCGATAAAAGGACGGGAATAACAATTTCAGTGGAATGGACACATGATAAAATCAGCCATTGTTGAGAATCCCGGAAACAATAGCTAATGTCAGTGAGAAAATAGATACGCGGTCACATGGAGAATCCGGGACACAAAGCACGCCAAAAAATAACATCTGAAGGAAAAAATAAAACACTTGAAAGTTTTCTCATGGTAAAGAAGTAGTAGAAAATATTTTTCTAACCGCTTATAAACTTGTGAAGAAAAACCAATCATTTAACAACTTTCAAGACGAAATAAATTGGCACGGACGTAATGGTTTACACGTCGGGTTTATTCCTGAACCTACAATTACACATATAACATTGTGTGCAAATGAAATGAGAAGATCGGTACAGATAACACACAATATAGTGAAGTCCATGAACAAAGTATAATTAACAAAGTGTAATTATTTACTGATGAATCGGTAGCCGTGAGTAACATATCCACACTCATTGCTATTATTCGTGTAGTTCTTACTGAACTTTCAGCTCCACGAGTCTTTCCCTAGATTTACTAGAACTGTAAGATGTAACTGCAGCTGGAATTCTAAATGCTTTAATTAGTCGTATTGAGAATTCAGAACACTCTGAAGATAACTGAAACGAGTATTTATTGTCTTCAACTTGTGATGAAGCAGCTGTGCTTTTTGTTGTGTATAATAGTGTTAAGAGGCTAATGGAAGGGAAGCCTTCTGGCCTTGTGCTACCAATCGCTTTGAAATAGTTGCCTGTTAGTGACACGGTGAACAGTGTGGCAGGAGTGAACCGATTCAAGAGTTTCGTGGAGACACTTTACGTAACTTATTATGTTTCACCCAAGAGTGCTAGGGAACTACACGCTTGTGCAACGACTGCGAAGCTTCAACATCTTAAAATTAGCAGAACTGATCTCGGTCACCCACAGGAACCCTCCACCCCATATAGATAGTTGTGCCACATGGTATAAAAATAGCGGTAACCGCTCTCGGCCAATGGGATGATAATAAAATGGTAGGAATCCCAGTTGACCAATAGGAATCGAGCTCTCCCCTGCCCTCCCTTTATAATACATTCAGCAGTCCAAGCACCACCATCATAGTGAGAGGATGATGAAGTGCCAGCAACAGCAGCGGGGATAAGTCAGGACTGGAAGTAAGTAATATAATATTACTATTGTTATTAAATAATATACGTTCGAATATGTACTTATGGGTTGTTAATTTTAACAGCAACACAACGCGCCCCTGAACGTATGGATGGCAAATGGCTCTGAGCACTATGGGACTGAGGTCATCAGTCCCCTAGAACTTAGAACGACTTAAACCTAAATAACCTAAGGACATCACACACATCTATGCCCGAGGCAGGATTCGAACCTGCGACCGTAGCGGTCACACGGTTCCAGACTGTAGCGTCTAGAACCGCTCGGCCACACCGATCGGCTGAACCTGTGGAAGCGGGAATGTTTGATGAGGATACGCACATACTACTGGCCGCATTGCCGCAGCAGCAGTGGGCCTAAGATAGTCTTCCCGATTTATCGGACTCGGTGTCTTTCAATCATACTGTACCGCCGCCTTTGTTAATATATACCGTGCCGAAGCAGTAGCAGCAAGAATCACCGCTGCAACTTGCAGAACCGCAGGCAAGTCCCCCGTCAAGAGTGCTACTGTTCGGAAGCACATACAGTACAACGTTACTGCGTGTGGAGCTAAACGACTAAATATTGGTTTTGATCCGGATAATGACTTCGCTGTAATTACTGAAATTGAAAATGCGCAACGCGTTGATTCTAAAGTTCAGTATTCGTTGTCCGAGTGTAAATGTAAGACGTACGTATGATCCTTCCCATACTTTGATTGACATTCAAATGCTAGGCTGTAAAGTCACTACATGGTTCAAATGGCTCTTAGCACTATGGGACTTAACATCTGAGGTCATCAGTCCCCTAGAACTTAGAACTACTTAAACCTAACTAACCTAAGGACATCACACACATCCATGCCCGAGGCGGGATTCGAACCTGCGACCTAGCGGTCGCGCGGTTCCAGACTGTGGCGCCTAGAACCGCTCGGCCACACGGGTTGACAAAGTCACTATAGTTGATGTTTTCAGCGAGGCCATTGACACGGTCGTATAATTTTCAGTTCGTACTTCTGCGAGGCATACATGCGACTGTATCGGTTTCTGGCGTGAGTGGGTCTATACGCAAAGAAAAATTGTTCTGTGGTCAGAGATACCAGGACTGGATAGCAGTTTTAAGAGCGCGCCGGGCGATCCTGTTGTGACTAGGGTGACTAGGGTGACTAGGGTGACATAGGGCGGAGTAAGCCGTGTAGCGAGAGCCAGGAGCATGCTAGTTGTGCACGGCAAGCGCGGGAAATGCTACGGCGTCGTCCGAGTGATGGTTCGACGGATGGCGGGGAGCGCATTACACTGGAACTGATGCCTCCATTCAGTTTGGAATCTGAACTGGATCATTCGCCTTGGTTGGAACATTAATTCGTGTGTGTTCGGCTCCGCTCGCGTGCAGGTTCATCCTTTAAGGGGCTCCGGAACGCCCTATACTTGCAATGTTAAAATAACGCTTATAAATTACATCTTTCCTCACAAAGTATTTGAGGTAGGAAGTTGAACTTTTTACAGATTATTTATTGGAATATGGGCTACAACTTAACACAGGGGTTTTACAAAATTTTAGTTCAGTTATTAAAGATGATTTTTTTTCAATGGTAATGAAAATTCACATTTTTTTGCAATTTTTTATTTATATATTCAAAAATATACAGTTTTTTGGAAAAAGGCTGTGTTAAATTATGCAGAAGGTACTGTGTAACATTTACTGAAAGTTTGAAACAAATATGTTTGGAAGATCCTTAGAAAACATGTAATTAGTATGAGAAAATAAAAGTTTTGGGAATCGAGCGACAAAGATTGGATTAACCTTTTAGTGCATTCCAGGTCCATAGGATGGATTATCTTCATCCTCTGCAAACTCCTCCTCCAGCTTCCTCTTGTTCCTCCTCCTGTTTACTCTTGCTTGTATTTCTAGACTCTTTACAGCACTGTCTGCAGCCCGAAGGCGTTCCTTGTCTAAAGCAAGCATCGCTCGTGCCATGTTAGAACCTATCTTCATTCCCATATTTCTAAATACCTTGCACCTTACAATGTTGCCATCATTGAAAGTCGCAACAGCATCATACACACCAAAGTGAAGTGTTTCTATTCCAACAAATACAGACTTGGGGATTCTCGACCATATAACACTATTTGCACTTTCATTGGGGTTTTGAGTTTTTCCGTGAATACACTTTTTCAACAGTTCAGGTGCTTCTAAGTCTCTGAAAATAGGTTTTATCACCTCCATTATTGCATCTAACATCACTAAAATGTACCTGATGAACACGGACGTTAATAATAACACCATTTGACAGCAGTTTAACAGCGCCACAGTGGGTCACGCCCATGTAGAACACATTTTAAAAAAATTTAAAAATAGTTGTAGTCTTCAGAATTGAATAAATTATATATCTATTAAAAGGTAATAGTCTGCAGATTCAGAAAACGCAAAAAAGTAAAAATTGAACTTTTCATGATTTTGAGCCTTTCCGGAGCCCCTTAAATTAAACTGTTTCCGGTTAGCAAGTCAGTGGGGCATTTTCCCTAGTTCTTCCACATTAGATGTTGCGCCGAAGAGTGAGTTGGGCTTATTTTCTGTAGTGTCACGAAAGTGTATCCTGGCAGTGTTCTGCAAATTTCCATATATGTGTGGCTAATCGGATGCCTTCCTGTTGTAGACCTTCTGGGGTGTGTAAATCATGTTGAACAGTGCTCATGACATTCTAGAGAAAAGCTGTCAGCTTTAGAGCACTTCCTGATTATGGATACATGTTCTCAGGTTCCACTGGCCGAAATCTGCATGTAAGGGAGTTAATTTCTGTGATAACAAATTTGTCAATTAATCGCATAAAAGTTTAACTGTACTGTTTCAAATTGCCTCATGTTCAAGAGGCAGGGTGAACGTAAAGTTGATTACAACTAATAGTGATAATTTGTAGTGTACAGCGTTTGTTCAAAGCCTCGTTCTGTAGTAAAGTGAGCCATGTACTGATGCATTTGATACCGATGAAAGATTTATTTGTGTGCAGCTGCATTAGCGCATGTTATTCTTCAGTGAATTTTAATTAAATTTTGTTAATGGTTCTTCTGTAACTACTGTAACGTTGATTTTCTTTTCACGACCGGATTGGCTGAACTGGCGTTAAGTCATTCACATGTCAGCATCCCTATGGCCAGTTACGGTACACTAACGTGAAAGAGTTTCTGAACTTAAGCTTATTTGGTTTAAAAAGAATACTGTGGATGATTTTAAGGTTTTAAAGTTATTTGTTTTAATGTTTAAATAAAAAGCAAACTTAGGAAATCTGGAACTTCCTTCATTACTCTAAATGCCTTGGATCATTCTAATATTTTTAAAGGTTGTTGGTTCTCATGTAAAAGGGAAAGGAAATTTTGGGTGATTTAAGAATTTCAGTAATTATCGTTAAGTAATTTTAAAGATTTTATGTTGATAAATATTGCCTGATGTTAATGTTTCAATGATTATCGCTTTTAATGTTACAAGAAAAAGTATGAATTACCTATACACCTGTGTACGCCTGTGTAAACTACGTAAACGAGAAAATGTTTAGCTACTGCGCTCAGCCGCTTACCACATCATAACCGTTGTGTTCTAGCTTTACCAGCTTCAAAGGTAGCCTTTCCCTTTCGAATCCTTAAGAGAAGGTATAGCCATGTTAGAATAAACTTCAAAGGGTCCAAATACACTGACGAAAAAAATATCGCAACACCAAGAAGGAGATGTGCAACATAAAGGAAAGTTGGTAGGCACGTTTCTACATCTGAAAGATGATGTCTATTCAAATTTCGCGCCAGTCGAATAAGAGTTGTCTTAGTAGCGCCACTATGAGGATGCAAACCATGTTTGTCTTTAAATACGTGCTATAACTATCGTAAGCGTTAGTTACCTTTGAGACTGGACATGGTGAGTTCATGTTAGTCAAGAATGCCTTCAAGGCGACAAAGACGCCATTATCAACACCTCACTGAGTTTGAACGAGGTCGTATAATAGGCTACGAGAAGCTGGATATTCCTTCTGCGATGCTGCAGGAAGACTTATCAGAAATGTAACCAATGTACATGATTACTGGCAGCGGTGGTCACGCGAATGTACGTCGCAAGAAGATTGGGTTCTTGACGATCATGTGGCACTACCGATAGGGAAGACCATTATGTTCGAGATATGGCTCTGGAGCGTCGTACTGCATCTGCAACAGCAATCTGAGCAGCAGTTAGCTCCACTGTGGCACAACGAACAAATCGGTTACTTCAAGGACAGAGACTGGAATAGAAGATAGAAACGATAGAGGTACTCAAGGTACCCTCCGCCACACACCGTCAGGTGGCTTGCAGAGTATGGATATACACTCCTGGAAATTGAAATAAGAACACCGTGAATTCATTGTCCCAGGAAGGGGAAACTTTATTGATACATTCCTGGGGTCAGATACATCACATGATCACACTGACAGAACCACAGGCACATAGACACAGGCAACAGAGCATGCACAATGTCGGCACTAGTACAGTGTATATCCACCTTTCGCAGCAATGCAGGCTGCTATTCTCCCATGGAGACGATCGTAGAGATGCTGGATGTAGTCCTGTGGAACGGCTTGCCATGCCATTTCCACCTGGCGCCTAAGTTCGTGCTGGACGTGCAGACCGCGTGAGACGACGCTTCATCCAGACCCAAACATGCTCAATGGGGGACAGATCCGGAGGTCTTGCTGGCCAGGGTAGTTGACTTACACCTTCTAGAGCACGTTGGGTGGCACGGGATACATGCGGACGTGCATTGTCCTGTTGGAACAGCAAGTTCCCTTGCCGGTCTAGGAATGGTAGAACGATGGGTTCGATGACGGTTTGGATGTACCGTGCACTATTCAGTGTCCCCTCGACGATCACCAGTGGTGTACGGCCAGTGTAGGAGATCGCTCCCCACACCATGATGCCGGGTGTTGGCCCTGTGTGCCTCGGTCGTATGCAGTCCTGATTGTGGCGCTCACCTGCACGGCGCCAAACACGCATACGACCATCATTGGCACCAAGGCAGAAGCGACTCTCATCGCTGAAGACGACACGTCTCCATTCGTCTCTCCATTCACGCCTGTCGCGACACCACTGGAGGCGGGCTGCACGATGTTGGGGCGTGAGCGGAAGACGGCCTAACGGTGTGCGGGACCGTAGCCCAGCTTCATGGAGACGGTTGCGAATGGTCCTCGCCGATACCCCAGGAGCAACAGTGTCCCTAATTTGCTGGGAAGTGGCGGTGCGGTCCCCTACGGCACTGCGTAGGATCCTACGGTCTTGGCGTGCATCCGTGCGTCGCTGCGGTCCGGTCCCAGGTCGACGGGCACGTGCACCTTCCGCCGACCACTGGCGACAACATCGATGTACTGTGGAGACCTCACGCCCCACGTGTTGAGCAATTCGGCGGTACGTCCACCCGGCCTCCCGCATGCCCACTATACGCCCTCGCTCAAAGTCCGTCAACTGCACATACGGTTCACGTCCACGCTGTCGCGGCGTGCTACCAGTGTTAAAGACTGCGATGGAGCTCCGTATGCCACGGCAAACTGGCTGACACTGACGGCGGCGGTGCACAAATGCTGCGCAGCTAGCGCCATTCGACGGCCAACACCGCGGTTCCTGATGTGTCCGCTGTGCCGTGCGTGTGATCATTGCTTGTACAGCCCTCTCGCAGTGTCCGGAGCAAGTATGGTGGGTCTGACACACCGGTGTCAATGTGTTCTTTTTTCCATTTCCAGGAGTGTAGATGTAGGTGTAGACAGCTCCGATCCACGTGACCTGTATCGGGCATTCCACTGATCCCAGAAGCACCGCCATTTGCGACTTCAGTGGTGTCAAGCGAGAGTTCATTGGAGGACAGGGCGGAGGTCTGTTGTGTTTTCTGATGAAAGCTAGATCTTCCTCAGTGCCAGTGATAGCCGTATGTTTGTTAGGAGGAGGACAGTTGAAGGCCTTCAACCAATTGTCTGCGTGATAGAAACACAGGGCCTACACCTGGAGTTATAGCCTGGGGTTGATTCTGTACAGTTGCAGAAGCGATCTTGTGGTTATTCCACGCACACTGGCTGTAAATTTGAACGCAAATCTGGTAATCCGACCTGTTGTTTTGGATTGTTTTGTTTTGGGGAAGAGACCAAACAGCGAAGTCATCGGTCTCATCGGATTAGGGAAGGACGGGGAAGGAAGTTGGCCGTGCCCTTTCAAAGGAACCATCCCGGCATTGCCTGGAGCGATTTAGGGAAATCACGGAAAACCTAAATCAGGATGGCCGGACGCCGGATTGAACCGTCGTACTCCCGACCTGTTGTCCTGCCATTCATGAACAGCATTACAGGGGCTGTTTTCGAGTAGGACAATGCTAGCCCTACTCGCCGACGTATCGGTGTTGCAACCCATCATGTTCTACAGACTGTCGACATGTTGGCTTGGCCTGCTCGAGCACCAAATTGGTCTCCAATCGAGCACATACGGGACATTATCAGACCACAACTTCAGCGTCATACACAATCAGCATTAACTGTCCCTGTATTGACCGACTAGGTGCAACAGGCACGGAACTCCGTCTCACAAGCTGACATCCTGCACCTCTACAACAAAATGCTTGCAAGTTTCTATACCTGCAGTCAACATTCTGCCAGTTACATCGGTTATTAATGTACCAGCATTTCACATTTGCAATAACTTATCTTGCGCTTACGTTAATCTGTGGTCTTGCAATATTAGTCACTTAAATATGTTACCTAGACAAATATATTCCTAAAATTTCATTACTCTACGTTAATTAGTTTTGGAAGTTGCTATTTCTGTCTGTCAGTTTATATGCTTAAAATATTTGAGTGTTGTAAAATTACGTGATATTTACTGCAAGTTTGTAGACTATTCGAGTAAAAATAGTGTTTCATTGTGCGAAGTGGAGCAGTGTATAAATTCCTGTGTATGCCGTGTGCCATAGTGAGTATCTGTAGAGCCTATAAAGACTATTGGGCGAGAGTTCACAGATGGAAGGCCGCCTATTGGCCTGAATGCCATTCAGGCCAGACGGCAGTTATTTGTAAACTTTTGTGCATCCACTTGCAGTGCACATAAAAAGATGAATACAGAACGATGTATGTGTAAAGAGTTGTTTCAACCCACCCACCGATCCGCGTGCTCTCCGACAACCTGTTGTTGTTGTTGTTGTGGTCTTCAGTCCTGAGACTGGTTTGATGCAGCTCTCCATGCTACTCTGTCCTGTGTAAGCTTCTTCATCTCCCAGTACCTACTGCAGCCTACATCCTTCTGAACCTGCTTAGTGTATTCATCTCTTGGTCTCCCTCTACGACTTTTACCCTCCACGTTGCCCTCCACTACTAAACTGGTGATCGCTTGATGCCTCAGAACATGTCCTACCAACCGATCCCTTCTTCTAGTCAAGTTGTGCCACAAACACCTCTTCTCCCCAGTTCTGTTCAATACCTCCTCATTAGTTATATGATCTACCCATCTAATCTTCAGCATTCTTCTGTAGCACCACATTTCGAAAGCTTCTATTCTCTTCTTGTCTAAACTATTTATCGTCCATGTTTCACTTCCATACATGGCTACACTCCATACAAATACTTTCAGAAACGACTTCCTGACACTTTAATCAATACTTGATGTTAACAAATTTCTTTTCTTCAGAAACGCTTTCCTTGCCATTGCCAGTCTACATTTTATATCCTCTCTACTTCGACCATCATCAGTTATTTTGCTCCCCAAATAGCAAAACTCATTTACTACTTTAAGTGTCTCATTTTCTAATCTAATTCCCTCAGCAACACCCGACTTAATTCTACATCTACATCTACATTTATACTCCGCAAGCCACCCAACGATGTGTGGCGGAGGGCACTTTACGTGCCACTGTCATTACCTCCCTTTTCTGTTCCAGTCGCGTATGGTTCGCGGGAAGAACGACTGTCTGAAAGCCTCCGTGCGCGCTCGAATCTCTCTAATTTTACATTCATGATCTCCTCGGGAGGTATAAGTAGGGGGAAGCAATATATTCGATACCTCATCCAGAAACGCACCCTCTCGAAACCTGGCGAGCAAGCTACACCGCGATGCAGAGCGCCTCTCTTGCAGAGTCTGCCACTTGAGTTTGCTAAACATCTCCGTAACGCTATCACGGTTACCAAATAACCCTGTGACGAAACGCGCCGCTCTTCTTTGGATCTTCTCTATCTCCTCCGTCAACCCGATCTGGTACGGATCCCACACTGATGAGCAATACTCAAGTATAGGTCGAACGAGTGTTTTGTAAGCCACCTCCTTTGTTGATGGACTACATTTTCTAAGGACTCTCCCTATGAATCTCAACCTGGTACCCGCCTTACCAACAATTAATTTTATATGATCATTCCACTTCAAATCGTTCCGCACGCATACTCCCAGATATTTTACAGAAGTAACTGCTACCAGTGTTTGTTCCGCTACCATGTAATCATACAATAAAGGATCCTTCTTTCTATGTATTCGCAATATATTACATTTGTCTATGTTAAGGGTCAGTTGCCACTCCCTGGACCAAGTGCCTATCCGCTGCAGATCTTCCTGCATGTCGCTACAATTTTCTAATGCTGGTCTTCTCTATATACTACAGCATCATCCGCGAAATGCCGCATGGAACTTCCGACACTATCTACTAGGTCATTTATATATATTGTGAAAAGCAATGGTCCCATAACACTCCTCTGTGGTACGCCAGAGGTTACTTTAACGTCTGTAGACGTCTCTCCATTGATAACAACATGCTGTGTTCTGTTTGCTAAAAATTCTTCAATCCAGCCACACAGCTGGTCTGATATTCCGTAGGCTCTTACTTTGTTTATCAGGCGACAGTGCGGAACTGTATCGAACGCCTTCCGGAAGTCAAGGAAATTAGCATCTACCTGGGAGCCTGTATCTAATATTTTCTGGGTGTCATGAACAAATAAAGCGAGTTGGGTCTCACACGATCGCTGTTTCCGGAATCCATGTTGATTCCTACAGAGTATATTCTGGGTTTCCAAAAACGACATGATACTTGAGCAAAAAACATGTTCTAAAATTCTACAACAGATCGACGTCAGAGATATAGGTCTATAGTTTTGCGCATCTGCTCGACGACCCTTCATCAAGACTGGGACTATCTGTGCTCTTTTCCAATCATTTGGAACCTTCCGTTCCTCTAGAGACTTGCGGTACACGGCTGTTAGAAGGGGTGCAAGTTCTTTCGCGTACTCTGTGTAGAATCGAATTGGTATCCCGTCAGGTCCAGTGGACTTTCCTCTGTGGAGTGATTCCAGTTGCTTTTCTATTCCTTGGGCACTTATTTCGATGTCAGCCATTTTTTCGTTTGTGCGAGGATTTAGAGAAGGAACTGCATTGCGATCTGCCTCTGTGAAACAACTTTGGAAAAAAGGTGTTTAGTACTTCAGCTTTACGCGTGTCATCCTCTGTTTCAATGCCATCATCATCCCGGAGTGTCTGGATATGCTGTTTCGAGCCACTTACTGATTTAACGTAAGACCAGAACTTCCTAGGATTTTCTGTCAAGGCGATACATAGAATTTTACTTTCGAATTCACTGAACGCTCCACGCATAGCCCTCCTTACGCTAACTTTGACATCGTTTAGCTTCTGTTTGTCTCAGAGGTTTTGGCTGCGTTTAAACTTGGAGTAAAACTCTCTTTGCTTTCGCAGTAGTTTGCTAACTTTGTTGTTGAACCACGGTGGGTTTTTCCCGTCCCTCACAGTTTTACTCGGCACATACCTGTCTAAAACGCATTTTACGATTGCCTTGAACTTTTTCCATAAACTCTCAACATTATCAGTGTCGGAACAGAAACTTTCGTTTTGATCTGTTAGGTAGTCTGAAATATGCCTTCTATTACACTTGCTAAACAGATAAACCTTCCTCTCTTTTTTTATATTCCTATTAACTTCCATATTCAGGGATGCTGCAACGGCCTTATGATCACTGATTCCCTGTTCTGCACTTACAGAGTCGAAAAGTTCGGGTCTGTTTGTTATCAGTAGGTCCAAGATGTTATCTCCACGAGTCGGTTCTCTGTTTAATTGCTCGAGGTAATTTTCGGATAGTGCACTCAGTATAATGTCACTCGATGCTCTGTCCCTCCCACCCGTCCTAAACATCTGAGTGTCCCAGTCTATATCTGGTAAATTGAAATCTCCATCTAAGACTATAACATGCTGAGAAAATTTATGTGAAATGTATTCCAAATTTTCTCTCAGTTGTTCTGCCACTAATGCTGCTGAGTTGGGAGGTCGGTAAAAGGAGCCAATTATTAACCTAGCTCGGCTGTTGAGTGTAACCTCCACCCATAATACTTCACAGGAACTATCCACTTCTATTTCACTACAGGATAAACTACTACTAACAGCGACAAACACGCCACCACCGGTGGCATGCAATCTATCCTTTCTAAACACCGTCTGTGCCTTTGTAAAAATTTCGGCAGAATTTATCTCTGGCTTCAGCCAGCTTTCTGTACCTATAACGATTTCAACTACATTCCATTATCCTCGTTTTGCTTTTGTTGATCTTCATCTTATACCCTCCTTTCAAGACACTGTCCATTCCGTTCAACTGCTCTTCCAAGTCCTTTGCTGTCTCTGACAGAATTACAATGTCATCGGCGAACTTCAAAGTTTTTATTTCTTCTCCATGGATCTTAATACCTACTCCGAACTCTTCCTTTGTTTCCTTTACTGCTTGCTCAATATACAGATTGAATAGCATCGGGGAGAGGCTTCAACCCTGTCTCACTCCCTCCCCAACCACTGCCTCCCTTTCATGTCCCTCTACTCTTATAACTGCCATCTGATTTCTGTACAAATTGTAAATAACCTTTCGCTCCATGTATTTTACCCCTGCCACCTTCGGAATTTGAACGAGAATATTCCAGTCAACATTGTCAAAAGCTTTCTCTAAGTCTACAAATGCTAGAAACGTAGGTTTGCCTTTCCTTAATCTCTCTTCTAAGATGAGTCGTAGGGTCAGTACTGCCTCACGTGTTCCAACATTTCTACGGAATCCAAACTGATCTTCCCCGAGGTCGGCTTCTACCAGTTTTTCCATTCGTCTGTAAAGAATTCGCGTTAGTATTTTGCGGCTGTGACTTATTAAACTGATAGTTCGGTAATTTTCACGTCTTTCAACACCTGCTTTCTTTAAGATTGGAATTATTATCTTCTTCTTGAAGTCTGAGGGAATTTCGCCTGTCTCATACATCTTGCTCACCAGATGGTAGAGTTTTGTCAGGACTGACTCTCCCAAGTCTGTCAGTAGTTCTAATGGAATGTTGTCTACTCCCGGGGCCTTGTTTCGACTTAGGTCTTTCAGTGCTCTGTCAAACTCTTCATCTTGATCTACCACCTCTTCCATTTCTGTAATATTGTTGTGGTGTCACCGCCAGACACCACACTTGTTAGGTGGTAGTCTTTAAATCGGCCGCGGTCCGTTAGTATACGTCGGACCCGCGTGTGGCCACTATCAGTGATTGCAGACCGAGCGCCGCCACACGGCAGGTCTAGAGAGACTTCCTAGCATTCGCCCCAGTTGTACAACCGACTTTGCTAGCGATGGTTCACTGACAAAATACGTTCTCATTTGCCGAGACGATAGTTAGCATAGCCTTCAGCTACGTCATTTGCTACGACCTAGCAAGGTGCCATTACCAGTTACTATTGATACTGTAAAACATGTACCGTCAAGAGCGACGCTCATCATTAATGGATTAAAGTTAAGTATTCCACCAGCTACGTCCGTTTTTCTAAAGTCTAATTTCTTTGTCCTGTTCCAGACCTCACGCCAGCCTGCGTGAGCTAAAACTCGTGCCTTTCGGCTTCCTCTACTACCCCGGTGTTGGCTCTCCTGCCAACCCACAACAATTGTCCTCAAGAACATCGCCCCTGTATAGAACCTCTATATACTCCTTCCACCTTTCTGCTTTCCCTTCTTTGCTTAGAACTGGGTTTTCCATCTGAGCTCTTGATATTCATGTAAGTGGTTCTCTTTTCTCCAAAGGTCTCTTTAATTTTCCTGTAGGCAGTATCTATCTTACCCCTCATGAGATAAGCCTCTACATCCTTATATTTGTCCTCTAGCAATCGCTGCTTAGCCATTTTGCAGTTCCTGTCGATCTCATTTTTGAGACGTTTGTGTTCCTTTTTGCCTGCTTCATTTACTGCATTTTTATACTTTCTCCTTTCATCAATTAAATTCAGTATCTCTTCTGTTACCCAAGGATTTCTACTAGCCCTGGTCTTTTTACCTACTTGATCCTCTGCTGCCTTCACTATTTCATCCCTCAAAGCTACCCATTCTTCTTCTACTGTATTTCTTTCCCCCATTCCTGTCAATTGTTCCCTTATGCTCTCCCTGAAACTTTGTACAACCTCTGGTTCTTTAAGTTTATCCAGGTCCTATCTCCTTAAATTCCCACTTTTTTGCAGTTTCTTCAGTTTTAATCTATAGTTCATAACCAATAGATTGTGGTGAGAGTACACATCTGCCCCTGGAAATGTCTTACAATTTAAAATCTGGTTCCTAAATCTCTGTCTTAGCATTATATAATCTATCTGAAACCTTTTAGTATCTCCAGGGTTCTTCCATGTATACAACCTTCTTTCATGATTCTTGAACCAAATGTTAGCTATGATTAAATCATGCTCTGTGCAAAATTCTACCAGGCGACTTCTTCTTTCATTTCTTAGCCCCAATCCATATTCACCTACTACGTTTCCTTCTCTTCCTTTTCCTACTGTCGAATTCCAGTCACCCATGGCTATTAAATTTTCGTCTCCCTTCACTACCTGAATAATTTCTTTTATCTCATCGTACATTTCATCAATTTCTTCATCATCTGCAGAGCTAGTTGGCAAATAAACTTGTACTACTGTAGTAGGCGTGGTCTTCGTGTCTATCTTGGCCACAATAATTCGTTCACTATGCTGTTTGTAGTAGATTATCCGCACTCCTATTTTTTTATTCATTATTAAACCTACTCCTGCATTACCCTTATTTGATTTTGTATTTATAACCCTGTATTCACCTGACCAGAAGTCTTGTACCTCCTGCCACTGAACTAATTTCCACTATATCTAACTTTAATCTATCCATTTCCCTTTTTAAATTTTCTAACCTACCTGCACGATTAAGGGATCTGACATTCCACGCTCCGATCCGTAGAACGCCAGTTTTCTTTCTCCTGATAACGACGTCCTCTTGAGTAGTCCCCGCCCGGAGATCCGAATGGGGGACTATATTACCTCCGGAATATTTTACCCAAGAGGACGCCATCATCATTTAATCATACAGTAAAGCTGCATGCCCTCGGGAAAAATTACGGCCGCAGTTTCCCCTTGCTTTCAGCTGTTCGCAGTACGACAACAGCAAGGCCGTTTTGGTTAGTGTTACAGGGCCGGATCAGTCACTCATCCAGACTGTTGCCCTTGCAACTAGTGAAAAGGCTGCTGCCCCTCTTCAGGAACCACACGTTTGTCTGGCCTCTCAACAGATACCCCTCCGTTGTGGTTGCACCTACGGTACTGCTATCTGTATCGTTGAGGCACGCAAGCCTCCCCACCAACGGCAAGGTCCATGGTTCGTGGGGGGGTCCGACAACCTATTAAAAGAATATAGAGCAATCTGATCCCGGGAGCCAGAGTGTCACCTCCAGGCCGCTACCGCCCACGGACCTCGGCCCGGCCCACTGCCACTGCCGGCGCCACCTCTGCCACCCCCGGACCATGACCTCCACCCACCTCTACCACTGCCGCCACCGCCCACCGCCTCTGGAGGTGTCAGTACCGCCTCCTTGGAGCTGTAAATACAACCACCGAGGATGTTGTAAGCGAGTCGATGAGCGCTGAATGAGTGTTAATACGAAGTGATCAATGAGACAACTGCAGGCAGGCGGTTATCGGCTCTCTCCTAAATAGGTCACGTTGCGCGAGGTCCATATGATTGCCCTTAACGGCCGGAGCGAGCGAGCGAGGGACGACGAGTTGTGGCTTGGTAAACGTCAACAAAACAAATACACACACTAAGGGGGAAAGGAATCATTTATTGTTTTACATTTACAACCAACACAGTGCAGTTTCATGGGAGGAGGTCCACCTATCTGGCATCGAGCATTCACATCATAATGTTTATAGCAGGGCTCATACAGAAAAGAAGTTCGTCACTTTTTAAACACTTGAGGTAGTAACTTAAATCTGTGTGAAACGCCACATAGCCGGGGTATCAGCTGTGAAGGAAACAGGTAATAGTTCACTCTATTTAAACTGGTACGTCTTTCAGTAAGTTTCCTATAAACGTCCATAAGCACTTTACAAATATTTCGTGATTTCAGCCACTCAGACATATTTCCGTACTATTCAGTAGCAACGTTCATTCACTGCCGTTAATGCTGTGGGATCATACTATCACAGTAGCAGACTTCTCTGCAATAGCTAAAATATTTAACAGCAGAAAGTATATGCTTTTGCTGGAACAGACGTTTAAGAATCTAATGTACGCAAGTCACAGCATAAAGTATGTTGTAGACTGTCGACTAAGGTGGCTATCGTACATCCGCCGAGTTTACGAGACGTTGTGGGATATGCTTTTGGAGTCTGTCCGCTGAACTCTTCGTCCATCGAAAGAAAGTCAGTCAGTTGTATAATTCATGTTGCGGCAGAATGGAAGTGGAAGTGTATGAGGCAAATGTACCAGAAATAACCACATAACTGTTCTCGTATTTAAGGCTGATCATACACCTACAATTTGTAAGTGTTTATAAGTATGAGAATAGTCTCTATAAAATACATTGCACGCCAATGTGGATGTCGTGGTGAAGTGGACGTAACATCCCCTTCACAAGAGTCTTGTGGTAACCGACAGGTCCTGAAATGATGATGCTGGAAACTAGAGAGGGAAGAAGAAGAATAGCTCATTACTCCCCGATAACATTTGAACTTTAATTGTGGGTTCTTCAGGTTGTTGAAAAACTAATTTAGTTCTACGACAGTTAGCTCATCCTGAGGGGGTCCTCTTCGATCATGTATGTATTTAATTAAAAAAACCAGTTTATGCCAAAATATAAGCTTATTGCAGAAGATATTGCGCAACATTGAAGGAGGAACGTATTAGACGTTCAGTGAAACCGGCGGTATTCCATAATCTGAAAAAGTGAAGCGAAACAGCGTATTCGTACTCGATGACGTCGCAGTGTAAAACCATGATGAGATCCAGAAATATTTCTGCTTTGGCTGCCAGATGAAAGTCTACATGTTTTATTTGAGCCTGACATACTCAATGATCCCAAAGCAGCTGATCTGGGATAATGCAAACTTTATTACAGCTTTCAAGCAGGATAATCTGAATTTAAAACATATTTACCAAGCTCATGCAGGAACCAAATGTCATTCTACGAATTCGTCACCATGTGGAGGGATTGCTGGAATAACTCACAGTATGGTCTTCTGGTTACAGATAAAATGAAGAAACGGAATGAGGATCGGTACAGACGGACCTTCGATGAGATTCCTTATAAAAGGTATGATACCAAAATGTAACCCTTCCGGTGTATTGTAGGCTGTGGACAAATTCAAAAGGATAGAGTGTCCTCATGCCGATGGGATGAAGCATAAACCAAACATACGTTTATATATCGACAGAGAAATCGATATCGTCAACAGGACATTAACGGAATTGGATACCGGGGTCAAGGCGGCGGCTGCGAAAGGCACATCTCAGCTGAATGATAGAATCTAGCGATGTGAGCAAGCAATCAACACAAGGTTAACGGAACTGGAAAGCTACAAAATATGATTCTCAGCTGAATGATAAAGTCCAGCGGAGTGCGCAAGCAGTCAACACAATGTGCGACGTGACGCACACGTAGAGGGAAAATTGAAACAGCCAATGAAAGTGTCAACGTGCGATTGACAGAACTTGAAGGCTTTATCAAGGAAGTAGCTATGAAAATTGAGTTGCACGAATCCCTGATGGGGGATATGAATGAAAGAGTCCATAGGCATGAATCTGAGACAGAAGAGTTAAGAAGCCGAACAACTCATCACCCTCAGAGTATATACGATGTGTACTATCTCAAAGTGAGATCAGTAAGCAACAGAATGTCGACACGACGCAAGGTCATAGAGATTCAAAAAGCTGTTTGCCACAAACTGCGACTTTTAACACTGGGACAGCTGGACCATGAATAGTCTCACGCTGTAACTTTTATACCCATAACAGAAATTATTAACCAGCTCTCGTTCACGGGGTCGGATGGCGGTAGAAGAAGAAAAGATGATTACAAAGAAGGATGATCTATCTCCGATTTCACCAAACGTCACAGTGCTAGCGAATTGGATATGACATACAGGGTCAGTAGAGATCAGCCGTATATGTTGGGAAGGCTACCTATATGCATAACGAAAGACACAATCCACGTTGGGGACAGGGAGTGGTTTAGTGAAGCTAGTATTCCTAAAACATCGAACCTCCAAAGTATTTGCCGAGAAAGAAGAGACCATATGCTTAAATATTACATAAATATCACGTACGACAGACGTATGTAGACGAGACAACACTCGAAAAGGATGATTAAAAATCACAAACAGTATGAAAGCCATTAACGTTATTAGACTGGCGTTAAGTGGTGAACATAGCGAAGACCATGTCGTTGACATTCAACATAAGAAACTGAACACACTACCTCTGGTGTACATAATCGTATGTTACAATGATTGTAACGAAATCATAGTTCGATTATAGCTATTGACAGCATCAGCAGCACCTGGGAATACAATGTACACGAATGGAATAATATCAATAATCACAGAGCTTCGAGAAATACGAATTATTAAATAATGGAGACGGTGGTCTATGGTCTCCAGACGCCCACTCGCAGAATGTTCCACTACACAGGCGATTGCTGTCTATATTCGCCACTGTGAATACATTTCATGTATCTTTCAAGACTGGTATGTAGAAATGATTTCTGTTACTTTGTGTGTGTGTGTGTGTGTGTGTGTGTGTGTGTGTGTGTGTGTGTGTGTGTGTGCGCGCTTTTTTATTACTTGCCATCAGATGACTAATTTCTCCTTCGTGTGTTGCAGACATGAGCATCATGTCACCTCTATAGACCACCAGTGCACTTGACGATCTGGTGAGACAGGTAGGCGCGCCAGAGGATGACTTCCGCATAAATCTCGATTCTTGTGAAAGGAAGTACCAGTTTCTTTCCCTCTCCACCTGAGTATGCAAGCAGTTATCTAACGTTATGCTTTCTTGTTTGTGGAATTCTTCAATAAGCACGAGGGCCTGGGGTGGACCTGATACCTCAACTGAGCCCTATAACAATCGGCGTGACTCCGTCCACCATCGTCATTAGCGACCGTCCACCATCGTCATTAGCGATGATGGTAACATACAAGAGATCCTTGTCGAGCCGACCTCATTTTCTACAGCGAGCTCATGGGGAAAGGCACTTGTCATCGAGGAGCACATATGTGAGCAGTAGCAATTTTTTCCATTCTACTTATAACACCGAAAACACGCACACACAAAATTTCGTTACTAAAGTTATGTGTTTTTGCCTGCTTGTAGGTGCACTCCATGAGTCAGAGATAGATGTGTTGACTCCATCCTCCAGCCTTACTCATGGGGCATGATGCCATTCATCAAGAAGTGAATAAGTGAGTAATAGTTCTCTACCTTCTTGTTCTTGTTCTTCTTCTAAGACAATGCATGCATGGATTATTAATTTGACATTTTTTTGTATCTATATACACTTGATGCAAAAGCTTGACTGGTGTTTGCTGGAGATAGCGGCCAATAAGATCCCGTTGACTCATACAAAGGAAGCTAATTTTGAACGTTAGTAGAAACGCTAATGTTGCCTACATACATCTTTATTTCTTAAAAAAATTATGCGTTATAGTTAATGCCTTTCTTCTTCTGTCTGTGCAGGTGATTTGGAGATGTTGGGCCTTGAACTTGTACCTGTAACACGCCCCATCGACGATGGCGCAGTAATCGCCAGATGTGCAGTAGCCTTGCACACCATCTGTGTTCCAGCTGTCCGCTCAGCTGGCCTGGATGTACCAGCGGCTTTGCGCGTTATGAGTGTACCAGCAGCCCGCTCCACTGTCCATGCTGCAGCCCAACCCATTGCCTAATTTTGAAACTAGACAGAAACAATGTAGACCCCTACGTACATCTTCACTTCAAAAATTATACACGATAGTGTGAATTGTAGCTGGAGCTAGACGCATGGGGCATTCAATTTTGGAAATCGTCAGGGAAGTCAATATTCCGACATTCATAATGTCAAGAATGTGCCGAGAATACTAAATTTCAGGCGTTACCTCTCACCGCGGTCAACTTATTAGATGGTGGCATTCACTTAACAACCGAGAGCCAGAGCGTTTCCGTAGATTTGTCAGTGCTAAGAGACAAGCAACAATGCAAGTAATAACTGCAGAAATCAACGTGGGACATACGACGAAGATATTCTTTAGGACACTGAGGCGATATCTGGCATTAATGGGATATGGCAGCAGACGACAAACGCGGGTGCCTTTGCTGACAGCACATTACCTGCAGTGCCTCTGCTGACCTCATAACCTTATCGGTTGGGCCCTAGACGAATGATTAACCGTGGCCCGATTGCAGTTGGTAAGAGCTGTTGGTAGCATTTGAGTTTTGTGCAGACTCCTCGAAGCCATGGACCCAAGTCGTCAACTGGGTATTCTGCAAGTTGTTGGTGGCTCCATAATGGTGTGGACTGTGTTTACATGGAACTAACAGGAGCATTAACTAAAAATAGGTATCTTCGGCTGTTTGGAGACCATTTGCACCCATTCCACGATGGCATATTTATGGATGACTGTGTGCCATGTCACTCAGCCACAACTGTTTACGACTGGTTTGAAGAACATTGAAGACAATTCGAGAGAATGATTTGGCCATCCAGCTCGCCTGACATGAATCCCATCGAACAGTTACGGCACATAATCGAGAGGTCAGTTCGTGAACAAAACACTTTCACAATTGTAGACAGCTGTAGAGGCAGAATGGCTCAATATATATTTTTTTTTTTTTTGTCGCCTCAGTGTATCGCTCTGATTATACTGGATATGCTGCAAGCATCTGTCGACCACGTCGTGTTAGAAATACAGCATGCTGTTGGGTCGGGAGACCATATTGGATGCAAGTTGTAACTTGTGACCATATCTTAATAAATGTGCCAACGTTATGGCATGTTTGATCGTTCCTCTCCTTTTTCTGCACCCACACGACTTTGTAACTGTTGACAGCGCCATATTTTTACCTGATTGAAGAAACTGGAATTAATTTTTCCAGCATACTCCACCAACACACCGATTAATGAACATACTTATGATGTTCCAGCATACTGTGATGTATACAGTCTGCACTGCAACTCTCAGAACACCGTCAGTTCAATTATAACCACTTGGTTTGTAGATTCATGGCTGCTCCAAGGTCATTATTCTGTAGTTGATAGCAAAAGCAAAAAGCGACCTAGAAACGATGAGGGTACATTGTACGATATGTTAAAACTGTGGAAGCTGCTGGAATAACATCTACTTTGTGAGGATCGGCACCTTTCTTTCTAGGAAAAAAAAGCACTGGATATAATACTTGTTGGAATGCGAGTTAACTATTCCCACTCTGCGAGTTAACTATTCCCACTCTGCAGCGGAGCGTGCGCTGATATGAAACTTCGTGGCGTATTAAATCTGTTTGCCGGACTGAGACTTGAACCCTGGACCTACGTCTTTTGGAGGCAATTGCTCTACCGACTGGACTAACGCCTCCAGCTTTACTTCCACCAGTGTCTCGCCTCCTATCTTCCTAACTACACAGAAGATCTCCAGTAAAACTTGCAAGACCAGCACTCCTGTAAGAAAGGGTGTTGCGGACATATGGCTTAGCCACTGTCTGGGGAATGTTTCCAGAAAGAATTTTTCCCTCTGAAGCGGCATGTGCGCTGGTATGAAAGTTCCTGGCGGATTAAGACTGTGTGGGGAAGGTAGGAGACGAGGTACTAGTGGAAGTAAAATTGTCTGGAGGACATGTGGATCGTGGTTCGGAGGTCAGTCGGTAGGGCACGTGCCTGCGAAAGGTAAAGGTCATGAGTTTAAGTTTTGGTCCCGGACACAGTTTTAATCAGCTAGGAAGTTTAGAAGTAAATAATTGAAACTGTAGACAGACTGAACATAGTTAATAATCTTTTCTCGGTTACGGAGGTTTACTTATCTACTTCCGTGTATTCTTATTGCCCATACTGGCAAACTGTTAAAAAGAACTCTTTTAAACACAACATATTAGTTGTTTTGTAGTTTGCAATACACAAAAGTGATTGGTATATAGTAAATACCGCATGTTTATGCTTAATACATTTAGACGGCCTTCCATAGAGTCAAACAGATCGTTATTTCTATAGTTCTATACAGGATATACCAGAAATGTTGCGACAGACTTCAAGGGGGGGGGGGGGCACATAATAAGGATTGAGAATTGCATAGCAACCTATGGCCGCAAACGTCAGGGTTAAGTGGTAGCAGATGTCGAAGGAAGATGCGAAGGGTAACAAACATTTTTGAAACATTTATTGGACTTAATGAATACACATCGTGTACGACATGCATACAGCTCTAGTGTTATAACAGATGCTTGAAGTTTGTGCCATCAGACACCACACATGCCTGACGCTAACCTTCTATTGATTGCCAGAAACGCTAGAATACACTGGGACTTTCTTTAATTGTAGAAACCGTGCAGACGATTGGCTGCGACGAGATCCATTTCAGACTCCACTGGGTGACGATACACGAGAGATTTCATGACTCCCCACAAAGACAAACAAAGGTTCAATGAATCCGGTTAGTGTGGGGGTCCAGGGAACCCGTACACCACACCCAAACCATCGACGTGGGAATGACCAGTTCAAATGCCAATGAACAGCCATTCCTACCGGAGAACGACGATGTTTGCGGTAGTGGGTTTCTATGCAGTTCTCAATCCTTACGATATGCCCCACCTCCCTTAGAAGTTTTCTGCAACATTTATGGGAAATCTTGTATGTTTGCCTCCAGTCTGATGATCCCATGTTCCTTAATCAACAAAGACATAAAAAATTTTTTTCGAAGAGGCAATGATTTAGAGGATGTAAGAATTGTTGAAGCACCATAGTTTCACACAGCTACATAAATCTCATATCACCTTTGTGAGTACTGTGTCGTTGTACTCAGATGAGTGAAAACACACAACCACAATCAAGCATCACGTTAAAAACAAACATTTCCATTCAGCTATAAATGAAGATCATACACTCCTGGAAATTGAAATAAGAACACCGTGAATTCATTGTCCCAGGAAGGGGAAACTTTATTGACACATTCCTGGGGTCAGATACATCACATGATCACACTGACAGAACCACAGGCACATAGACACAGGCAACAGAGCATGCACAATGTCGGCACTAGTACAGTGTATATCCACCTTTCGCAGCAATGCAGGCTGCTATTCTCCCATGGAGACGATCGTAGAGATGCTGGATGTAGTCCTGTGGAACGGCTTGCCATGCCATTTCTACCTGGCGCCTCAGTTGGACCAGCGTTCGTGCTGGACGTGCAGACCGCGTAGACGACGCTTCATCCAGTCCCAAACATGCTCAATGGGGGACAGATCCGGAGATCTTGCTGGCCAGGGTAGTTGACTTACACCTTCTAGAGCACGTTGGGTGGCACGGGATACATGCGGACGTGCATTGTCCTGTTGGAACAGCAAGTTCCCTTGCCGGTCTAGGAATGGTAGAACGATGGGTTCGATGACGGTTTGGATGTACCGTGCACTATTCAGTGTCCCCTCGACGATCACCAGTGGTGTACGGCCAGTGTAGGAGATCGCTCCCCACACCATGATGCCGGGGGTTGGCCCTGTGTGCCTCGGTCGTATGCAGTCCTGATTGTGGCGCTCACCTGCACGGCGCCAAACACGCATACGACCATCATTGGCACCAAGGCAGAAGCGACTCTCATCGCTGAAGACGACACGTCTCCATTCGTCCCTCCATTCACGCCTGTCGCGACACCACTGGAGGCGGGCTGCACGATGTTGGGGCGTGAGCGGAAGACGGCCTAACGGTGTGCGGAACCGTATCCCAGCTTCATGGAGACGGTTGCGAATGGTCCTCGCCGATACCCCAGGAGCAACAGTGTCCCTAATTTGCTGGGAAGTGGCGGCACGGTGCGGCATGGTACCAGTGTTAAAGACTGCGATGGAGCTCCGTATGCCACGGCAAACTGGCTGACACTGACGGCGGCGGTGCACAAATGCTGCGCAGCTAGCGCCATTCGACGGCCAACACCGCGGTTCCTGGTGTGTCCGCTGTGCCGTGCGTGTGATCATTGCTTGGACAGCCCTCTCGCAGTGTCCGGAGCAAGTATGGTGGGTCTGACACACCGGTGTCAATGTGTTCTTTTTTCTATTTCCAGGAGTGTATATAGCATGCAGTAAGTCCGTGGTGAAGCGCATGTCAGTCCTTCACTGTGTGTGCAGAGTATATACATATATAGAATAACCTTGCGTTGCTTTCCAGAATACGCAATTCTAGGAAGAGCATAGCTTTATTGCTATCCCATGCATCGATAACAGTCAAATGTTGGTGTACTAGAAATAGCGTCGCTTTCGACAAGAATTTGTCAGAGGCATAGAAATAGAATAGTTTTAGGGCTTTCCCATGTTGTTACATTCTTGGCGAATGAAACTAGCTCCACATCCGTCCGATCGAGTGTTGCAGTGTCTAACTGGCTGTAGCGGGAATCATGTAATGTCAGGCACCCAACAGTGAACCCTCGCTTGGCAAGTCCTCTCTTATGAATCCGTTGCCGGAGATAAAGGACAAGCCCCAGCACTACGTGATGTCTGCCGGCAGAGATAGTGCTGCCCAGTGTCGATGTCTAGTAGTTGCTGCAGCGGTCTTGCAGCCCACTGTTGTTTAAATACGTACATAAAAGATCCTATACTTTCCTACAACACGCCCAGTAGACGAACCGTTGGAGGCAACTATTTAAAAATTAGTCATAGTAGGTCACATTTATCATGAACTTAGCACGAATGGGCATGGAGCAAGTAGATAAAGAGAAATCTGAAAACCATCTTCAGTACAAGCGAGCTGCGATGTCAGGTGCGTGAGGGAAAACCCAACACTTGAGAATTTCTTGCCATGTTAAATATAGGATAAGTAGCCTAGTTCCACCATCTTAGATTTCCTAAAATTACAAATTTGAGACAAATGGGATTTCTTATTCTACTGCCATTTTACACTTAAAAGGGACAACTTTGATTTCAAATGCTTGGAACCTTGGTTAGAATAACACTCGATCATAAAGAAAATAGTGGTCTGTGTCGATACCATGCAAATCGTTGCATTTTACTACAAGTGACATTTTAATAGACAGAAACAAAGTAACAAGATATCAGTACAATAGGAGGGAAATATTACATAATTCAATGACGTCAGTGTATCACTACATTTTCAGTCAACAGTGCCAAAAACTCTCTGCTTAAAGTTAATATAACAGCGCTCAACACACATATCCCACACACCTGATAGTGCTTATAGTGGTCCCCATAGTGCAGATGCAGGATGGCATGAAGTAGTTAAAACAAATTGGAAGAGAAAACTGTGAAACTGTGCACCCCTTGTTATGATGACGACGAACGAGTAGTCGCCAATGTTGACTGGTGGCCAGTGCAAAATGTTGTTGTTGTTGTGGTCTTCAGTCCTGAGA
Organism: Schistocerca cancellata; assembly: GCF_023864275.1. NCBI lineage: Eukaryota > Metazoa > Arthropoda > Insecta > Orthoptera > Acrididae > Schistocerca > Schistocerca cancellata. Next base: position 118,482,656 of record NC_064629.1, on the reverse strand, counting down.
CTGGTTTGATGCAGCTCTCCATGCTACTCTATCCTGTGCAAGCTTCTTCATCCCCCAGTACCTACTGCAGCCTACATCCTTCTGAATCTGCTTAGTGTATTCATCTCTTGGTCTCCCTCTACGATTTTTACCCTCCACGCTGCCCTCCAATACTAAATTGGTGATCCCTCGATGTCTCAGAATATGTCCTACCAACCGATCCCTTCTTCTAGTCAAGTTGTGCCACAAGCTCCTCTTCTCCCGAATTCTATTCAATACCTCCTCATTATTTATGTGATCTACCCATCTAGTCTTCAGCATTCTTCTGTAGCTTCTATTCTCTTCTTGTCTAAACTATTTATCGTCCACGTTTCACTTCCATACATGGCTACACTCCATACAAATACTTTCAGAAACGACTTCCTGACATTTAAATCTATACTCGATGTTAACAAATTTTTCATTTTCAGAAACGCTTTCCTTGCCATTACCATTCTACATTTTATATCCTCTCTATTTCGACCACTATCAGTTATTTTGCTCCCCAAATAGCAAAACTCCTTTACTACTTTAAGTGTCTGATTTCCTAATCTAATTCCCTCAGCATCACCCGACTTAATTGGACTACATTCCATTATCCTCGTTTTGCTTTTGTTGATGTTCATCTTATACCAGTGCAAAATAGCAACATATAAATCACAGCAGGTTTGTCAGTAACGTCGATAAGGTGCTGGCTGCATGGTCTGGATCTGCAACGACTAAAATAATTAAAAGTCGTTGGTAAAAAATAATATATATTGTACTTAACTGGTTGTACAGGATTCTTCTTGGCTGCATAAATATAATTATAAACAGATAGCTATTGAGACCTCACTTTACTAAGCGCCTTGTTAGAGGTTGCTTCCTATCAGCTGAAGGCTGAAGTAGTAGCTTTACTACTTGACGTCCCGAGCAAGAGTGGACGAGAGCTCGCTAGGAACTTGATACAAGCCGCGGAGCGGCGCTGGTCGCGACTCGCGGGTCTAACGATACTAATACGGACCGTGGTCGACAACTGCAACCTCTAACAAGTGTGGTATCGAACGTTGATACCACACCACTCACTAAAGCCACGTTTTTATATTCAAAATCATTTCCGCATTCAAGCAATCCAATATAAAAAGCCACACTGATTACATTTTCAGCTGATCATATGGAGGTCAAAGTCGTAACCTGTTTTTCGCCAAGCATACTGCAATGCAGGCATATACTTGGATGCAGAAACTTGATTGTAAATCACAGAGTGAAATTTTATGGTGAAATAACGATTACGTATCTCTTCAGTTGTGGTTTGGCACCCAGAATGAGCAATTCTTCTGATATAGAGCTTATATGCCGAAAGAAATAAACATCAAGGGGTTGACAATGTTTTGTTGTTTTCAGTGGCAATATCTTGAGCACAACATCTTTGGAAAACATGCTTCCAGAAGGGTTATGATTTGTATGACCCGATCAGGAATCACGCAGCAATAGGCTCTCTTCACCTTTTACATGTTCGCGAAGGACTAACGTCGGAAAACGTTTCATATGTTCTTTAGTCATTTTCCCACTTTTGCGTGGCTCCACAGCACTGTTTCGTGGGCAGGTTGTTTCAAGTGTCTTTGAAATATTTGCGTCGAAAGTGTCTTGTGCCCTTTGAAAACAGAGGTACAACTTGTATATAGCCTGCCTGTCACTAATAAAGCCACATCAATTGTGTAGCTGTGGATAGAGCTATGGACAGATTGCAACACACTAGCTGTAGTTTTCTCTCCCCTGTGGGACAGTGTTGATGACGAAGACATTTCGTACTGGAACTGACAAAGGTCACTGTTCCAATCATTTCCTTTCTCCATATCCTGCTCTGTCACAAACATCTTCACTTCTTATACAAACTGTTGTGCCTTCTGACGTATACTACGAGGGTTGTCCAGAAAGTAAGTTCCGATCAGTCGCGAAATTGAAACCACGGTGAAAACCAGAAACGTTTTATTTGCAACAGTGAGGTACACCTTCCACCTACTTCATGCAGTCGCCGCTCCAACTTCGAGTTTTGTCGTAGTGTTGTATCAACTTTCCAATATCCTCGTCTTAGAAAGCAACCGCCTGTGCTTTCGGCCAATTATCCGCACTGGTCTGCAGCTGTATGTTGTATGTGGGAAAATTTTGTCTTCATAGACAGCGGTTCTTGTGAGCAGAGATGAGACTCAGGGGGAGCGAATTACGGACTGTATTGTGGGTAATCAAACACTTCTTATTGGAAACTCTGCAGGAGCTTCTTCATTGCCCCTGCAGTGTGCGGTCGAAAATTGGCATGAAGAAGGAACTGCTCAGCATTTGTATTAAGTGGGCTACAAGACACAGGTGAAATCTCTAACCAGGCCCTCATACTTGGCGGAAGACGCCATTCCCTACCCATCTTTACGTGCTCACTGTTCACTCAAAACACGATCGACGGGCATACTAGTGACACTGCGCAACACATCAGTGCAAAGCTTTACCGGCGTTTCCCAGTGGTTTCCATTTCGCCACCGATCGGAACTTACACTACTGGCCATTAAAATTGCTACACCACGAAGATGACGTGCTACAGACGCAAAATTTAACCGACAGGAAGAAAATGCTGTGATATGCAAATGATTAAATTTTCAGAGCATTCACACAAGGTTGGCGCCGGTGGCGACACCTACAACGTGCTGACATGAGGAAAGTTTCCAACCTATTTCTCATACTCAAACAGCAGTTGACCGGCGTTGCCTGGTGAAAAGTTGTTGTGATGCCTCGTGTAAGGAGGAGAAATGCGTACCATCACGTTTCCGACTTTGATAAAGGTCGGATTGTAGCCTATCGCGATTGCGATTTATCGTATCGCGACATTGCTGCTCGCGTTGGTCGAGATCAAATGACTGTTAGCAGAATATGGAATCGGTAGGTTCAGGAGGGCAATACGGAACGCCGTGCTAGGATCTCAGCGGCCTCGTATTACTAGCAGTCGAGATGACAGGCATCTTATCCGTATGGCTGTAACGGATCGTGCAGCCACGTCTCGATCCCTGAGTCAACAGATAATGCACGCCCGCACGTTGCAGGTCCTATACGGGCCTTTCTGGATACAGGAAATGTTCGACTGCTGCCCTGGCAGCACATTCTCCAGATCTCTCACCAATTGAAAACGTCTGGTCAATGGTGGCCGAGGAACTGGCTCGTCAATACGCCAGTCACTACTCTTGATGAACAGTGGTATCGTGTTGAAGCTGCATGGGCAGCTGTACCTGTACACGTCATCCAAGCTCTGTTTGTCTCAATGCCCAGGCGTATCAAGGCCGTTATTACGGCTAGAGGTGGTTGTTCTGGGTACTGATTTCTCAGGATCTATGCAACCAAATTGCGTGAAAATGTAATCACATGTCAGTTCTAGTATATTTGTCCAATGAATACCAGTTTATCATCTGCAGTTCTTTTTGGTGTAGCAATTTTAATGGGCAGTAGTGTACTTTCTGGACAAACCTCGTATTATCGTCTTCTGTGTCCTTATGTGTGAGAAATGTAGTAATATGGCTGGATGAAATGCTGTATTCAAGTCTTTAAACAGTCGATAAACGAAATCCAAATTTTGAAATTGTCTAAGCCAATCATTTTAAAAGCTTCTAGTGCCCACATTTACAGATGCGACTCTGGCTTGGTGTTGTACACCTGAAACAACACTGATCGGCTCAGAATGGGAAGTCGCTATCGTTCTCGTCGTCGCTCGCACGCGACTGTATATAAGGCTATAGACAACGTTGAGTTGAAAACTGCAGTTATCACAGCGAAGAACAAAGTTAAAGGTATCACTTCTCGTGCTGTTATTGATGGACAGTGTGTGTTTTTAGGTTGTAGATTTGATTTCATTGACAAGGTTCAAATGGCTCTGAGCACTATGGGACTTAACAGCTGTGGTCATCAGATCCCTAGAACTTAGAACTACTGAAACCTAACTAACCTAAGGACATCACACACATCCGTGCCCGAGGCAGGATTCGAACCTGCGACCGTAGCAGTCGCGCAGTTCCGGACTGCGCGCCTAGAACCGCGAGACCACCGCGGCCGGCTCATTGACAAGGCAGGTAACTCCTACAGAACCATAGGTGTCCAGACATCTGACTATGAGAATTTCTCTTTTGTTTTCTTTTACATCTTCTTTGGCTAAAGAATGTGGAATCACCAGGCTGGGAACATCGGACGTTACTGTGTCTCACAGCGGGTTGGGGTCACATTCGCATGCTTGAGGCAGTGCGGTCGTCAGTGCAGCTACTGGGTTACCTGCCAGCTCATGTTGATGCGACAGGTGGCGTCGCGGTGTGGCCAGCACTCGGTGACCCTTGCTTCAGTGCACTGCCTGGCATGGCGCAGCTAGTCCACGGGCTGGCGTCAGCACTGGTTGTCTTAGCTGGCTACAGACGCTATCAATTGATTAAATAAAAACGTTTATGTTCTAGCTCCCTCCCCCTCCCCCCCTCGGAACTACACACGTGGCAGTAATTGTTTATAATAGATTAATTGTTTGAATAAAAAGAATAAAGCGGTGGTGGCGTGGGACTCTGTGGTGTGAGAAGTTGTTTAAACATTAAATTCGCCGTTTTAAACATCGCATAATCTTGGATTTTTTGAATTTCCCGCTATTTTTGACTCACAAGGGCAAAGCCTCAGACACTGTCGAAAAGTTCAGCTCATATTTGTCACGTCGCTTGTTGTTGTTGTTGTGGTCTTCAGTCCAGAGACTGGTTTGATGCAGCACTTCATGCTACTCTATCCTGTGCAAGGTTCTTCATCTCCCAGTACCTACTGCAACCTACATCCTTCTGAATTTGTTTATTGTATTCATCTCTTGGTCTCCCTCTGCGATTTTTACCCTCCACGCTGCCCTCCGATACTAAATTGGCGATCCCTTGATGCCTCAGAACATGTCATACCAAGCGATCCCTTCTTCTAGTCAAGTTGTGCCACAGATTTCTCTTCTCTCCAATTCTATTCAATACCTCCTCATTAGTTATGTGATCTACCCATCTAATCTTCAGCATTCTTCTGTAGCACCACATTTAGAAAGCTTCTGTTCTCTTCTTGTCTAAACTATTTATCGTCCGTGTTTCACTTCCATACATGGCTACACTCCATACAAATACTTTCAGAAACGACTTCCTGACACTTAAATCTATACTAACTAATTTCTCTTCTTCAGAAATGCTTTCCTTGCCATTGCCAGTCTACATTTTATATCCTCTCTACTTCGACCATCATCAGTTACTTTCCTCCACAAATAGCAAAACTCCTTTACTACTTTAAGCGTCTCATTTCCTAATCTAATTCCTGCAGCATCACCCGATTTAATTCGACTACATTCCATTATCGCCGTTTTCCTTTTGTTGGTCTTCATCTTATATCCTCCTTTCAAGACACTGTCCATTCCGTTCAGCTGCTCTTCCAGGTCCTTTGCTGTCTCTGACAGAATTTCCTCAAAGTTTTTATTTCTTCTCCATGGATTTTAATTCCTACTCCGAATTTTTCTTTTGTTTCTTTACTGCTTTCTCAATATACATATTTTCTTATTTGAGTATGAGAGCACGAACTTCCTCATAAAATAAGTGGTGTACATGTTAAGGATGGGTTCACCTTTTTGGCAGTACTTTAAGAAGGTGGACCCATCCTTGTCATTTTCCTCCAAGCACGGGAACTGAGCTCAAAACTACAATATGAAAGTAGTGTCGCTTGTAGACAACCTAAAATGAAAGTGTCTAATATATTTTGGCTCGACGTCCCACGTTTTTGAGACAACCACCCCTAAATTTCAGGATGCTCTATCGACTAAAATTAACGGGATCGATAGACAATTCAAAATGGGGCCTGTTTCATCATTATGTATTTGGTCCGCATAGTCATATTTTTCCTAAAGACCGAGGGAAGAACCACTTACGATTGCCACTTACGTACCCGTAAGGTAAGTGCTGAACACCGAAAGCGTATTCGATTCCCAAACGCAATCTGCGTTTATTTGTGTTTTTTCGATATCGAAAATGATAGGAATAGGAGGATTAATAAGGTATGTAAACCAATAAGGAATGATAACAAAGTAGGCAAATAATTTTCTAAATGTCTTTGATTAGCAAAGATTTAAAATTTGAAGTCTCATTGTATGAAAACAGTTTCTAGAAAGACTGGTGCGATTTAGTCATGACAGACCACAGGCGGCCAACCGCGTGATGCTTATTTACAGCCAGCTGTGGGACAGACTTTTATTTCGGTGCTTCAGAACTGCAGTGTGCTTCTGGAAACGTCGTGGGAATTGTCCAGCCGCACAGGTGCACTAACGATAGATAGCATAATTAATGATCAACTGATATCACTGATTTTTCAGCTGATGTTATCGTACTTATACTTTCCTGGAAATGGAAAAAAGAACACATTGACACCGGTGTGTCAGACCCACCATACTTGCTCCGGACACTGCGAGAGAGCTGTACAAGCAATGATCACACGCACGGCACAGCGGACACACCAGGAACCGCGGTATTGGCCGTCGAATGGCGCTAGCTGCGCAGCATTTGTGCACCGCCGCCGTCAGTGTCAGCCAGTTTGCCGTGGCATACGGAGCTCCATCGCAGTCTTTAACACTGGTAGCATGCCGCGACAGCGTGGACGTGAACCGTATGTGCAGTTGACGGACTTTGAGCGAGGGCGTATAGTGGGCATGCGCGAGGCCGGGTGGACGTACCGCCGAATTGCTCAACACGTGGGGCGTGAGGTCTCCACAGTACATCGATGTTGTCGCCAGTGGTCGGCGGAAGGTGCACGTGCCCGTCGACCTGGGACCGGACCGCAGCGACGCACGGATGCACGCCAAGACCGTAGGATCCTACGCAATGCCGTAGGGGACCGCACCGCCACTTCCCAGCAAATTAGGGACACTGTTGCTCCTGGGGTATCGGCGAGGACCATTCGCAACCGTCTCCATGAAGCTGGGCTACGGTCCCGCACACCGTTAGGCCGTCTTCCGCTCACGCCCCAACATCGTGCAGCCCGCCTCCAGTGGTGTCGCGACAGGCGTGAATGGAGGGACGAATGGAGACGTGTCGTCTTCAGCGATGAGAGTCGCTTCTGCCTTGGTACCAATGATGGTCGTATGCGTGTTTGGCGCCGTGCAGGTGAGCGCCACAATCAGGACTGCATACGACCGAGGCACACAGGGCCAACACCCGGCATCATGGTGTGGGGAGCGATCTCCTACACTGGCCGTACACCACTGGTGATCGTCGAGGGGACACTGAATAGTGCACGGTACATCCAAACCGTCATCGAACCCATCGTTCTACCATTCCTAGACCGGCAAGGGAACTTGCTGTTCCAACAGGACAATGCACGTCCGCATGTATCCCGTGCCACCCAACGTGCTCTAGAAGGTGTAAGTCAACTACCCTGGCCAGCAAGATCTCCGGATCTGTCCCCCATTGAGCATGTTTGGGACTGGATGAAGCGTCGTCTCACGCGGTCTGCACGTCCAGCACGAACGCTGGTCCAACTGAGGCGCCAGGTGGAAATGGCATGGCAAGCCGTTCCACAGGACTACATCCAGCATCTCTACGATCGTCTCCATGGGAGAATAGCAGCCTGCATTGCTGCGAAAGTTGGATATACACTATACTAGTGCCGACATTGTGCATGCTCTGTTGCCTGTGTCTATGTACCTGTGGTTCTGTCAGTGTGATCATGTGATGTATCTGACCCCAGGCATGTGTCAATAAAGTTTCCCCTTCCTGGGACAATGAATTCACGGTGTTCTTATGTCAATTTCCAGGAGTGTAGTATGCGTAAAAATTAATTCCTGAAAAAGTGAAGAGAAATATTTTAAATGTAAACCAAGTCTGTTTTCCACCGAATCTTCAGAAGGAACACTGTATTTTCGTGAAGATTCTATTCATTAGATGTTTTTGATGTGAAGAGTATATTTGATTCGAGTGCTTTATGACAAGTACCATCCATGCAGTTATTCAAATGAAAGTGAGGACGTGTAACAAAGCGAGTGGAAGGGCTGTTGTAAGGTGACCAAGATTAAAATTTTAATTCATTACTAGTGAAAGTCGTTTAAGAAACTTATTGTATACCTTGTTTTTATTCCTTATTGTTCTACTTACTTTATTAACCCCCTCTATTCCTACCAAATTCGACATGGGAGAAACACAAATAAAAGTTCCCAAAATTTTAAACTTAGGACTAGTGGTATATTCCGCCATCTTGAATTATGATGTCAGAAGGGATGGCGGAGGAGTGAGGAAGGAAATCTGTCAGCACTACACAAAGTCATAGGGGAAAATACATAATCGAAAATCCGACAACCGTAGAGACTTTTGCCAGCTTTGGCACACTACTTTCATATTGAAGTTTTGAGCTCAGTTCCCGTGGTTGGAGAATAATGACAAGGATGGGTCCACCTTCTTCCAAGTACTTGCAAAAGGGGAACCCATCCTTAACATGTACACCACTTATTTTATGAGGAAGTTCGTGTTCTCATACTCAAATAAGAAAATATGTCACGTCGTCTAAGGAGGTACAAAGTGTTACTCCACCGTGGCACCAGAGTATAGAAGAAATGTAGACGTCATTCTATCTGTGTAATTTAAGTATGTCAACTGCTGGATAGATTCCAAAAATCAGTGACTTTCACAAACCAAGAAAGACTAGGTGTGCTAGTTCCTCAGATAAAATGGAGTAAGAACATAAAGATCACAGTTGAGCTGTACACACAAAGGTATCCCGTGGTGTCCCGCAAGATTGACAATTAGGTGAATGTGCAAAAATTGTTATTGGAAGCACACTGGAATACTACACAGAGAGTAAGGTGCCGACCTGAAACAAGCGAAGCGGCAGTTGTCGATCTTAATCCATATACACTCTAGAGAAATTACAAGTGCCTCTGGAATAAGTCAGCCCAGCCTTGTTCACATTTTGTACAGCTTCCAGCCGCATCAAGTGTCATTTCACCAGGAGACTAACCGCTGGGATTGCAGAAGGTGTATGGAATTGGGTCGCTCAGTTCTGACGCGACGTCAGGACACTAGGACACTGAGTTCTTTCTTCAAACCATCCTCTTTATCGATGTAGCTTCCTTTACAAATCAATCTTGACTGGTAAGAGATACCGAAAATTTCTTACCACTCTCTTTTCTGGTTGCTGGTCATGACTTGAAGGTTTTATGAGCTGGCTTGCGTGTTCGCCTGATTTAACGCCACTATACCCTTTTCCCTGGGGTAAACTCAAAGATGAAGTGTATGTACAAGTTTTGAGAACCAAAGACGATTAAAACATGGCGTTGTTGCAGCATATGCAATTATATTGAAGGACTCTTCAGTCTGTCCAGATGTCCCTACGCCCGCGACTTAACCCTTTCGGCCATGGCGTCCTCATATAAGGACATACTAAATAAATGCTTAATATATTTTTTTAGGAACATAATATTTCGTGGCAGAAAGGGTTAATGACAACATTTCCTTTTTGTTGTTGCTGATGATGTTATTTTGCGAAGTATGTATCTTATTGTTAAACTTATAACATGAAGTTATTATTTAACAAGTTTTTATACCTCACCCCCCTGTTTTATAAATCCATCAATATTTGGCGCGCATCATCCTTTCAAGGCTCTGACAGAAAGAAGGACGGAATGGTTAACATAGTTAAACACGGAATCGCCCTTACTTGCCACATCCTTTAGCTTCCATTTACTGTGTAGTTCAACCAAATGAGCCAAGAGTGATTAGTATCAGTTTTAAATTAAAATTTACTCCACTATTCCGGTTTGTTACATAAACTCTCCTAGCGGCATCAAACTGGAGTGTCCCATCTGCCTGACACGACAATTTCGTATAACAACACGAACTTCCCATAAGACATCAAATAGCTCTGTGTTCAAAACAGATGAATCGTAAGTTCTAAATACTGTAAATTCTGTGAAATTACTAATCGGATTTTTAAGAGTGATTTTTAGGAGGTAATTTTGTTCCTTTTAGAACTATGACACCATCAGCAAATTACTATTCCTCAACGTCAAAAAGTGGCTTTGATGCTGATATCTCTGTAATTAACACAGGTATGACAAGAGAGTATCTGTCATTTAGTGACGAATTTTTCTCAATTCATTTAAGTGAAAACATACTTACGATATCTTAAATAGTTCAGGAAAAATCTGCCGGAACAACTCAGCTGGAGCTCCTTGTAGATATTAGGATCATTATCCATGTAATAAAATTCATCATTATCTCTGTACTTTGCTTTCATAATGGATAATGCTGTAATTAAAATTTCATGTGAATTGTTTAAATATCTCCAATATTCTCATTCTCATGTACATTATCTAGCAAATAAAAAAATTGATTTTGTAGCTACATATCTACACAGTTTCTACTACAGTGGTGTCTAGATTTAAAATTTGTTCAATCAACGAGTTTTTCACACTTTTTAGAACTGTTTATACATCTTATATGCACTCATGTTCAGAAAGAATACAGCAACTTGAACGACTAGAAATAGGACATTCATATTCATACGATATATAGATTTGCATGTTCTGCAGAAATGATCAGCATTCAAGTCACATCGGTTCAGTGTATGTCCTGTTGCCTAGTGGGCACAGGATCCGCCATGGGCCCTGACAACTTGTTCCATGAGTGATGGCATCGACGCGTACAAGGGGTGAATGGGGTGCTGTGGTATAGCCATAAATGCAGCATTCACCTGGTTCCGAAGTTCATCTGTGGCGGCCGGCACTGCGTCACAGTGCTGCACCCGTCGTTTTACCATATCCCACACATTTTCGATTGGCGATAAGTCTGGTGACCTGGCGGTCCAGCGCAAAAGGCTGACATCATGTGAAACCGAGAAGGTAAGTGTTTGGGCAGCAATACGTGGTCGTGTAGTGGCTTACTGAAAAATGGCGTCTGACGTGTTGCGCAGAAAGGGTATGGCCAAGGTTTGCAGAATGTCATTCAAATTGGTCACCGTGGTCACAGTGCCCTGAACACTCACCAACTGTGATTTGTGGTTGTATCCAATAGCACCCTACGCTATATGACCTCGAGTCAGCACTGCATGTCTTGTGCAAATGCAGCCACTGCGATGCCGCTCTCCCTGTCTGCGGCGAACCAAAATACGGCCATCATTTGCAAACAAACAGAACCTGGACGCGTCTATTCCTATCCCTAGTGACGTCATTCCATACAGAATCGCCGTCTAGCATGTTTCTGCACATTCGTCAAAGGTAGTCGGAGAGGTGGACAACGCGCACGTAACCCGTGTCGTAATTAACGGTGATGGAGTGTCACCTGTGATAGTGTAAGATGTGTTCCACTGTTACGCCAGACCGAGAAGGACGCAGATCTCTCCTGCAATGCAATTCGGATGAGGTTTCGATCCTCTCGGGGGCTGGTCTGGGTGGTACGACCTGATCCATCTCGCCGTGTTCTACGGCCTCTAGTGAACCATTCTGCACTCATCCGTTTCACTGCCGATACACTTGGTCCTACACCACCAGCAATTTACCGGACGGACGAATGACATTCTCTCATGATGATATGAGTCCGCCCCGATAGCTGAGTGGTCAGCGCCACGGATTGCCGTCCTACGGGCCCGGGTTCGATTCACGGCTGGGTCGGGGATTTTCTCCGCTCAGGGACTGGGTGTTGTGTTGTCTTCATCATCATTTCATCTCCATCCGGCGCGCAGGTCGCCCAGTGTGGCGTCGAATGTAGTAAGACCTGCACCAAGGCGGCCGGACCTGCCCCGTAAGGGGCCTCCCGGCCAATGACCCCAAACGCTGATTTCCATTTTTTCGATGACAATATGTAATGCACGCTCTTTCAGACTCAATGATTCGATGGTACAGTTCACGCGTACGTATGCGAGGCATATCTGCAAGTCTGCCCAAGTCACACTGATCAGTTACCTTCAGATTATAGCGATAACGAGAGCCGCAGGCACATTTCACCAGTGGGTGGTGTTGGGCCGCGATATCGATGTTAACCTTGAAACCGGGGGGCCGACATGGTTCAAGTGCCAATAATTTCTACAGAACTTACTAATGTAAGTGTCCTGTGAATATGAACGTCCTATTTCTAGTCGTTAAAGATGTTCTGTTTTTCTGAACATGAGTGTATGATACACATTTTACTTATCTCAAAGTTTCCCTAGGTACTGACTTATTTATCAATTTGAAGAAATCCATCTCATAAACACAATGTTTTAACCTTCCATAGCGTACTACACGTTTTTTCATATTAAATAATGCTTTTAATAACTGAGATTCATTTGTTCCTGATCTTTTACTACTGTACAATGCAGGTGAGATATCATGTGATTCTTTTGGATACCGCAAAATGGGATGAATAGCAACAGTTTTCAAATATAAAAGAAAAAATGATAATTTTAAAAACAAAAATTAAAATCAAAGTTAATTTGGATTATCGGCTTTGTGATTAACTTTCAACTTATAATTACTTTTGGGACTAAGCTCAAGATCTTATAACGTAAAAAATAAATACTTGATGTTTCTATTCACCGTGAAGACAGACATTAATAGAAACGGCAGTGTTGATCTTTTTATCGTTTCTATTTACTGGTTCATTGGATGAGTGATGATATGTCAAAATCAGTCATAGTTCTAGGAAAGTAAAAAACAAAATTTATATGGTAAAAAAGTCGTATTCAGTATAAAACTAAGAATGTTACAGGAACAATATTTTTTTTATTCTGTTTTCCAAATAAATAGTGTTATGTCTCTAATTATGTTATTGCAACATTAAATTCATGAACATGGTTTCTTTTTTAACACATTCAGTTACTGACATCATCTTTAAAAATTATCGTGTCTTTTGATCTACAAGTCACAGATATCCACAGAAGTAATAGAGAGCTGTCGAAGAACACCTCCTTGACTAAAAAATGATCCTGATCCGTTAAAATAGACGTTTTCAATCGACCTTGATTTGGAAAAAGGGCAGCTACATAACCTTTGCCGTCTGAATAACAAATTTTACATCCATTCAATCTACATGACTGCTTACTTTTTCCGTTTACTTTAACCACAACATAATCTCCTGGGCTGAGAATAGTACCAAGTTGTTATTCATTTTCGCCAAAATTCTTCAACTTCTTCTGAAGAAAAACCGGTGATTACTGTTTCTATTCACTCAACAAATTCCGAAAACATTACCTTATGTTGCCAATTAGACGAAACTCAACTGAGATTATAGTATTGTTTAAAACTGAACTTTTGTTTAGTGAAATGTAATTGCAAATTTGATTTCCGGGTACTTAAATTAAAACAGTACGTTGTAGATTAGTACTTACAGACAAGGTTCTAAGTAAGCAAATTCATTATCAAATCTGATGTTTGTCATAGAGTGAACAATACATCAACTGACATTGTCTAAAACTGCGAAAATCGTAATTTCCATGTTAGGTTGGTTCACTATCAACCTAGATAAACAGACCTTAAATGATATTCCCATTTGCCATCCAGTACAACAGCATAGAACGTTTTTGTAGTTTTGTTTCTATCCACCCCACTGTTTCAGTTCACCCTATTTCGCAATATACTAAATATTTTTGAAGATTATGACTGTGTTCATAATTATTCGTTTTCATAATATACCTCTTCCAAAAGCACGAATCAAACTGTATGTTATTTAAATATTGTGTAAGTGTACAGTTAGTCTTTCACTTTGTTTGTTTACCTTATTGAAAACACACCAGCACCACTCAGTCACTGATGGACATTGTAGCTGATGATTTTGGGACAAATTTGTCTACAAGGCAAGCGTCAGCAGTAGTGAACAAGATGCGGTAACACGTAATTGGGCCTTAGCACACATTTTAGACACTTTCAGTTTCTAATAATGGCTGGGTCCATGCAGTGCATATTTTTGTAATCAGTGACTGTATGTTTCCTAAAGCACATTATATTGTATTTTTTTGCTATGTACTTTACGTATTAAGAGTATTAATACATCGCGTATTATCACAGCATCCAGCAGGCAGCGTTGTGATGATCAAACATTCATTTTGAACCTAATCTGCACAATGTTGTGAAGCATGTTAAACATCGCGTCACCATTCGAATGCATATGTTAAAACAGCGTTAGCTACATCTGCAATAAAAAGTACTGTCTCAGTAAACTATTTCTAAAGTGCAAATGGACGTATATGAACTTCATTTTAATTGGGTTATGGATTAACTGTTATTCAGGTGCCTGCTTATTGGAACACTGCATGTGATATGGTGGTATATTAGTGGTCTATCGAACAGAAGCATTCGGAGATGAATGAAAAGTACCGTGGACACTGTTTCTGGGACAAATTTCTCAAGCTCTGTACCTAAATTCGTGTTGCAGGAATGTTGCGTTGAGCACACATTAGAAAACACACTTTCTCAATCTCTCTTCCGCTGCTTACTACTGGAAGCACCTGCATGGAAGACATTGAGACATTCCTCACTCATGTAAGTTATCTGCATATTTTAGTTCTTTATTGGGACCATAGTCTTACTGATATCTGTACCCCATATCCCTTACAAACTTGCAAACGAAATTGCTAATAGTTAGAATCAAATTTAAGATGTAAATGAAGTATCAAATTGTCATTTGTTAGGAGAAAGAAAAAACAATGTACCTGAGTTTGCGCATAACTGATATTTATGCAAAAAATTTAGAAGGTATTCTGATACCACAGTATTAGACTGCTCAGAGCATCACTGCAAAACAAAACGAGAGAAATTAGAAAATAAATATTTTATTAAGACATTCTACGTGGCATGCCAGGAAACTGACTGATTCTGAGCGCCAATAACAAAGTTTTTACAAGTTGATATTTGGAAACAGCAACCAGCCACTGTTAATACTGCAGTTTGTTTACGCAAGTACCACCGTTACCAATTCGGAAACAAGAGGTACGCCTTCAGCCAGCTTCTTGCTTTTATATTACAGTTATTGTTGGTTACATTAGCTGCTGGCTCAGTTTCTTCTCCAACACCTTATATAACAACAACAAATGTAATAGCGACGTGACCATCCATCAGAAGATGAACCTGTAGGTTCAAAACCGGCAAGAGCGTTATTGTGTAAATGGATAACATTATCAACTGTGGCTGGTTGCTGTATTTCTGTTTGCAAGTATCAGCTAGTATTTTGTGCACAGGCATGGTGTCACAACCTGTGCGCATTCGCACAGACGAAGTTCAATGGCTGGGTAACCTCTTAACCATATATGTGATGATAGTAACTGTTCTCGAAAGAACAATTACCATTGATGACCGTGCAGTTTCTCTAGAATAAATGATAATTAATTGAAACCCTCAGCTGCTGACAGGTGTTGTTGATATACCTCTATGGGGACAAATGTGTGCCCCGACCGGGACTCGTATCCGGGATTTCCTGCTTACATGGCAGATGCTCTATCCATCTGAGCCACCGAGGACACAGCTGAATAGTGCGACCTGCACAGACTTATCCCTTGCACGCTTCCCGTGAGACCCACATTTCCAACTGTCTACAATCTACATACGTAATGTACCTAATAGATATTTGCCCATCTACTCATTACTTGCGCACGCTAAGGTGACGATTCCCGTAAGAGTTTGTGCAACCTGTACGCATTCGCACGGACGAAGGTCAATAGCTGGGTAGCCTTTTAACTATATATATATATATATATATATATATATATATATATATATATATATATATATATATATATATATATATATACACTCCTGGAAATGGAAAAAAGAACACATTGACACCGGTGTGTCAGACCCACCATACTTGCTCCGGACACTGCGAGAGGGCTGTACAAGCAATGATCACACGCACGGCACAGCGGACACACCAGGAACCGCGGTGTTGGCCGTCGAATGGCGCTAGCTGCGCAGCATTTGTGCACCGCCGCCGTCAGTGTCAGCCAGTTTGCCGTGGCATACGGAGCTCCATCGCAGTCTTTAACACTGGTAGCATGCCGCGACAGCGTGGACGTGAACCGTATGTGCAGTTGACGGACTTTGAGCGAGGGCGTATAGTGGGCATGCGGGAGGCCGGGTGGACGTACCGCCGAATTGCTCAACACGTGGGGCGTGAGGTCTCCACAGTACATCGATGTTGTCGCCAGTGGTCGGCGGAAGGTGCACGTGCCCGTCGACCTGGGACGCACGGATGCACGCCAAGACCGTAGGATCCTACGCAGTGCCGTAGGGGACCGCACCGCCACTTCCCAGCAAATTAGGGACACTGTTGCTCCTGGGGTATCGGCGAGGGCCATTCGCTACCGTCTCCATGAAGCTGGGCTACGGTCCCGCACACCGTTAGGCCGTCTTCCGCTCACGCCCCAACATCGTGCAGCCCGCCTCCAGTGGTGTCGCGACAGGCGTGAATGGAGAGACGAATGGAGACGTGTCGTCTTCAGCGATGAGAGTCGCTTCTGCCTTGGTGCCAATGATGGTCGTATGCGTGTTTGGCGCCGTGCAGGTGAGCGCCACAATCAGGACTGCATACGACCGAGGCACACAGGGCCAACCCCCGGCATCATGGTGTGGGGAGCGATCTCCTACACTGGCCGTACACCACTGGTGATCGTCGAGGGGACACTGAATAGTGCACGGTACATCCAAACCGTCATCGAACCCATCGTTCTACCATTCCTAGACCGGCAAGGGAACTTGCTGTTCCAACAGGACAATGCACGTCCGCATGTATCCCGTGCCACCCAACGTGCTCTAGAAGGTGTACGTCAACTACCCTGGCCAGCAAGATCTCCGGATCTGTCCCCCATTGAGCATGTTTGGGACTGGATGAAGCGTCGTCTCACGCGGTCTGCACGTCCAGCACGAACGCTGGTCCAACTGAGGCGCCAGGTGGAAATGGCATGGCAAGCCGTTCCATAGGACTACATCCAGCATCTCTACGATCGTCTCCATGGGAGAATAGCAGCGTGCATTGCTGCGAAAGGTGGATATACACTGTACTAGTGCCGACATTGTGCATGCTCTGTTGCCTGTGTCTATGTGCCTGTGGTTCTGTCAGTGTGATCATGTGATGTATCTGACCCCAGGAATGTGTCAATAAAGTTTCCCCTTCCTGGGACAATGAATTCACGGTGTTCTTATTTCAATTTCCAGGAGTATATATATATATATATATATATATATATATATATATATATATATATATATATATATGAAGATAGCAACTGTTCTCGAAAGAACAAGCGTGCAAGGGATAAGTCCCTGTAGTCGCGCTATTCATCTGTGTCCTCGGTGGCTCAGATGGATAGAGCGTCTGCCATGTAAGCAGGAGATCTCTTGTTCGAGTCCCGGTCGGGGCACACATTTTCAGCTGTCCCCATCGGGGTATATCAACAATACCTGTCGGCAACTGAGGGTTTCAATTAATTATCATTTATTCTAGAGAAGCTACCAGGTCATCAATGGTATCTGTTCTTTCGAGAACAGTTACTATCTTCTAGTTTGAATACTACACTCATGTTCATAAATTAAGGATAATGCTGATACATGGTAAAACAACGCTCTGGTGGGCAGTTTGCGGGTTTAAATCACCTCGGGGTACGACCATGCGGTGCATTTGACCTGCGATCGTTGCATGGTGGCGCTGGCAGTAGTCCACATACGCAGAGGTGTGTTGGTGCATGTCAGAGTACGATGCAGCGAGAAGTGTGCAGGTTTTCAGACGTGCTAATGGTGACTGTGTGATTAAAATGGCTCAAAGAACACATATTGGTGGCGTTATGAGGGTCAGAATACTTGGGCGAGTGGAGGCTGGTCAAACACAGCAGGTCATAGCACGGGCCCTCCGTGTGCCACAAAGTGTGATCTCAAGATTATGGCAACGATTCCAGCAGACAGGAAACGAGTCCAGGCGCTACAGTACAGGACGTCCACAGTGTACAATACCACAAGAAGACCGATATCTCATCATCAGTGCCTGCAGACGGCCACAGAGTACTGCAGGTAGCCTTGCTCAGGACCTTACCGCAGCCACTGGAAAGGTTGTCTGCACACACACAGTCTACAGACGACTGAACGGACATGGTTTATTCGCCCGGAGACCTGCAAGGTGCATTCCACTGACCCTTGGTCAGAGGAGAGCCCGTAAAGCTGGTGTCAAGAACGCAGTACATGGTCATTGGAACCGTGGTCGCAGGTTATGTTCACGGACGAGTCCAGGTATAGTTTGAACAGTGATCCTCGCCGGGTTTTCATCTGGCATGAACCAGGAATCAGATACCAACCCTTTAATGTCCTTGAAAGGGACCTGTATGTAGGTCGTGGTTTCATGGTGTGGGGTGGGATTATGATTGGTTCACGTAGACCCCTGCATGTATTTGACAGAGGAACTGTAACAGGTCAGGTGTATGGGACGTCATTTTGCACAGTATGTCCGCCTTTTCAGGGGTGCAGTGGGTCCCACCTTCCTCCTGATGGATGATAACGCATGGCCCCACGGAGCTGCCATCGTGGAGGCGTACCTTGAAACAGAAGATATGAGGCGAATGGAGTGGTCTGCCTGTTCTACAGACCTAAATCCCACCGAGCACGTCTGGGATGCTCTCGGTCGATGTATCGCTACACATCTTCAAACCCCTAAGTCACTTCCGGAGCTCCGACAGGCACTCGTGCAAGAATGTGAGTCTGTAC
This sequence comes from Schistocerca cancellata, assembly GCF_023864275.1. NCBI lineage: Eukaryota > Metazoa > Arthropoda > Insecta > Orthoptera > Acrididae > Schistocerca > Schistocerca cancellata. The sequence continues at coordinate 118,463,938 of NC_064629.1, read as the reverse complement.
CCCAGCAGCTGCTCGACCACCTGATCCAGAGTATGCAAACCCGTTGTGCGGCCAGTGTACGTGTGCATGGTGATAATATTCCATATTTATGTCGGGGTACATGCGCAGGAAACAGTGGCATTTTGCAGCACATGTGTTTCGGGACGGTTTTCTCAACTTGTCACCAATACCGTGGACTTACAGATCTGTATCGTGTGTGTTCCCTATGTGCCTATGCTATTAGCGCCAGTTTTGAGTAGTGCCACGTTGTGTGGCACCACATTCTGCAATTATCCTTAATTTATGAACATAAGTGTAGTTTACTGTACCAAATGCGGTGTCTGCGGTACACCACCACGAACACCATTGTACAGGCACTGAAAATAGTCTTCGATAGAGAGGGCTCTCCATGCCATACGATGCACACCCTTAGCCGGCCTCCGGATGGCACCTTCCAGAGTGCGATATGCATACGATTTCGACTGAAGACCTAAAAACTACACAATTGCCAACCCATTCTTCTCGTCTTTCATATGGTCGATAACCTTCTTGTTCTGTGGAACAATACCATAAGGATTATCGCCGTGTACGAGTACATGTCGAATTCATTACCATGGTACCTTATTACTTCATATGTATCGCAGTTCTTCACTCAATAGATAAAGCTATCTGTATCCATATAAAGTAATTTAAGATCTGCGAAATGAGTTTTCGCAAACTCATAATGAAAGACCGAGAAAGGTGGCGCAGTGGTTAGCACACTGGACACGCGTTCGGGTGGACAATTGTTCAAACCCGCGCCCGGAGCCACGCGGGGTAGCCGAGCTGTCTCAGGCGTCTTGTCACGGCCCGCGTGGCTTCCCCCGTCGGTGATTCGAATCCTTCCTCTGGCATGGGTGCGTGTGTGGTCCTTTGCATAAGTTAGTTTAAGTTAGATTAAGTATTGTGTAAGCTTAGGGACCGATGACCTCAGCAGTTTGGTCCCATAAAACCTTACCACAAGTTTCCAATTTTCCGTGTCCGGACATCCTGATTTAGGTTTTCCGTGATTTCCCTAAATCACTTCAGGCAAACGGCAGGATGGTTTGTCTGAAAGAGCCCGGCCAGCTTCTTACCCCATTCTTCCCTAATCTCATGCGACCGATGATGTCACTGTTTGGTCCCCTCTCCCAGATCAACCAACCAACCAATGAAAGCGGTACACTTGGCGTTTGGATGGGTCTAGTATGCACATCCCCACATAAGTAGGTTTTGTTAACTCTAATGTAGTCTTCGCCATCTTCACAGCAACGGAATTCTTATTGGATATGGTGACCTGCCTAAAATTTGGTCTGGAAATGCATTTTCTTACGCTATAACGCCCATCCCATTCAGTTATAATCGAAATTTCACGTCATTCCCTCAAATTTTCCATTGTTTTTCCGAAAATTGAATTATTCATTAATTTATAAACATGTTTCTCAAAGTCACACTCGCGGAAGCTTTCTGTCTCGTGTTCAAACCCATATACTCCTTCAACCAGGGATACTGATTGAAGGAGATAGCCCTGGTGACTCTAACGAGCTCCATCCCCAACCTGAGACACTGCTGGAGATAACAATAGTGAATAATGTATCTCCGATTATTTCCCAGCATTGTCATCAGCTTTGAGGTGGAGCCTCCTCGCAGAACTCGTTGCTCTGGACACAGCAGCAAATCAGCGAGCGCATCTTGGAAACTAATAGGGTATGTGAGTTCTGCCTGCACCACATACCCTACGTCAGAATCAGCCGCCATAACCCCCCCCCCCCCCCCCCCCCCGTAATTTTTCCACCTAATCTCTTGCATTCGTCTTCGGGCACCCATCGAAACTCACCAGCTGGCAACGATTGTTGCGTGCCAGTGTAAGTTATTTAAATCCAAGTACATTATGTAACTCGAATCAAGGGATGCGTTGAACCTGTCACTCATCCGTGGGTTATTTGCCTTCGCATGCCTATGGACGCATTGACAATGTCCCTCACGATTCACTCGCTCAAATAAAAGAAGCATGTCAGTATCGGTCAATAATTCGACGCAGCACTTCCTTTTTTTGAGCATTGTGTTCCAAGAAAACCCAAGTGCAGTGTAATAAAAGTCGGAATCCAGACAATATGCGGTCATGCAAAGACTGTGAAATTTCTCGAAAACTTCCGCAAGCAAGCGCACGTTTGTGTCCATGTAAAGCCGTGTGTACTCTCCTAAGGTGGAGATGTTGAATTCCTGCCAGGAATTCACCACATGCTCATACTCTGCATCCGTTACGGTATCGACTGTAAGGTTGCTGGAGAATGCAGTTGTGTCGGATAGCCTGGTTTCGTCGAGTTGTGCCATACTATCCACATACTGTTATGGAAAAGCCCCCCTTCCTAGTCACAAGTAAAAACTTTTCCTCGTCGGAAAATGCAGCTCGAGCAATACGCATATTCCCTCGAGAAAGAGTTTTAACAGGTTTCTGATGTGACGCCTATACAAAACGTAGTGTGTCAAGGAAGCGGAGCGTAATTCTCGGCGTCATTCGTTTGGAGACTGAAACGTATTTCTCGAGTCTCTCAGGTGGGACACTGACCTGATTTATCTCCCAACCAAAATGAGCCAAGTGTTCAACAAGAAAGTAAGTGTCATACTTGCTTAAATTATCGAAGAAAATGGGTATGTGACTTGGTAGCTGGTGCGTCAAATTGCATGTATTGTGAGCTGTGCCACGGAACTTTCCCATAAGATGACAGTGGTCCTTTCTAACGCCAGCCCACAGATATGACAGTCAAACGCGCTACTGTACAAATCTTCAAACGAAAGTTTTTCGAGCTCAGTGAGCAGCCAAACCGCACGGCTGTCCCCGACATAAGATTTGTAGCAGCTAAGACTTGAGTCATAGGACGGAACAGTTTGGTACACTGACACATATGGTATGTGTTTGTCTTTAAAGGTGGTATATGAGGTCGTGGCGTCAGCTTCACACCGGGTCATAGGAGCGAGGAGGCATTCAAAGTCGGCATACACTACAAACAAGCATCATTTCTGGTGGTGAGTATTTTTAAACTTTCTGAATTTGTCTTCCTCAGAGGGCATAATACCACGTACCGTGTTTTTGGAAGCGCAGTCTACTATATGCTTTGCTAATAACTTCTCTGAGGAAAAGGCATTAAGGCACCTTAAGCAGATATGCTGTTTACCATTATGTTTACTCATCTGGGAGGCGAGAAGGCAGGACATATCATTGATCGAAACATAATGATAATTATCAACTTCAGAGAAGAGTATCATGTTTACATGCATCTCATGCTCACTGGCAATTTTTTAGAAATGGAGGGGGTCGACGACAATATGCTTGTCCTGCTAATCTGGCTTGCTTTTTTTCTCCAGGCCATAAACATGAACTATTCCGGTATTCTGCACCTCAAATTTAGGTATTTCCAGGATCTTGACGGGGAACTCGATACCATCAAAGGTATAAGCCCCACGAATTTCGTCGCCTACATGGTATGTACCGACATGCTCAGGATGATCTCTGTAATTGTAATTTCTCTCGCAAGCCAGGACGGACCATGCTAAACAGACCCAATCGGTTTTATTTTCCACATTAATACATGCCCTCTTATAATCTATATTCTTAGGGTGCTTGATATAGCTAAATCCTCCATTTACCGGATCATAGAAATGTGTATGCATGTCCAGGTGTAGTATTCGGCTGAGTGCTTTAGCTCACCCCATAACTTCCTTCTCAGAAATCCAGTCCGTTACGAGGTGCATTCACGTTCTAAGGCCTCCGATTTTTTTTCTCTGGACTGGAAAGAGATAGAAACATGCGCATTGTTTTAAAATGAGGCTACGTTGGTTGTCAATACGTCCTAGGGATGGCAGCACCGTATGGCAGATGGAATTTTACCGCCAGCGGCGAGAATGAGAACTGTTTTAAATACTTAAAATGGCGACGTTTTCCTTACTTGAACAGCGTGCAATCATTCGTTTTCTGATTTTGCGTGGTGTGAAACCAATTGAAATTCATCGACAGTTGAAGGAGACACGTGGTGATGGAGTTATGGATGTGTCGAAAGTGCGTTCGTGGGTGCGACAGTTTAATGAACGCAGAACCTCGTGTGACAACAAACCGAAACAACCTCGGCCGGCTCGCACAAGCCGGTCTGACGACATGATCGAGAAAGTGGAGAGAATTGTTTTGGGGGATCGCCGAATGACTGTTGAACAGATCGCCTCCAGAGTTGGCATTTCTGTGGGTTCTGTGCACACAATCCTGCATGACGTACTGAAAATGCGAAAAGTGTCATCCAGGTGGGTGCCACGAATGCTGACGAACGACCACATGGCTGCCCATGTGGCATGTTGCCAAGCAATGTTGACGCGCAGCATGAACGGGACTTTCTTTTCGTCGGTTGAGACAATGGATGAGACGTGGATGCCATTTTTCAATCCAGAAACAAAGCGCCAGTCAGCTCAGTGGAAGCACACAGATTCACCGCCACCAAAAAAATTTCGGGTAACCGCCAGTGCTGAAAAAATGATGGTGTCCATGTTCTGGGACAGCGAGGGCGTAATCCTTACCCATTGCGTTCCAAAGGGCACTACGGTAACAGGTGCATTCTACGAAAATGTTTTGAAGAACAAATTCCTTCCTGCACTGCAACAAAAACGTCCGGGAAGGGCTGCGCGTGTGCTGTTTCACCAAGACAACGCACCCGCACGTCGAGCTAACATTACGCAACAGTTTCTTTGCGATAACAACTTTGAAGTGATTCCTCATGCTCCCTACTCACCTGACCTGGCTCCTAGTGACTTTTGGCTTTTTCCAACAATGAAAGACACTCTCCGTGGCCGCACATTCACCAGCCGTGCTGCTATTGCCTCAGCGATTTTCCAGTGGTCAAAACAGACTCCTAAAGAAGCCTTCGCCGCTGCCATGCAATCATGGCGTCAGCGTTGTGAAAAATGTGTACGTCTGCAGGGCGATTACGTCGAGAAGTAACGCCAGTTTCATAGATTTCGGGTGAGTAGTTAATTAGAAAAAAAATCGGAGGCCTTAGAACTTGAATGCACCTCGTATAATACTCAAAGTGGAGTCACGAAACCACTCGGTGATTGACGTGCTCACCGTTATCACGCCATTTCCTCCCGAAAGATGACTTGTCTCTTCAATACCAGAGGCAACTATGGGGGAGATGGGAGTGGGGGGGGGGGGAGGGAGGGGGGTGCGACAGTTCGATGCAGAGCACTGCACCGCATTTAATGGCGGGATACCGTGGACCATTGACTGCTTTGAGGAGCTCCATTTTCACGATATGAAATCACGCCCTTAGAAACCCGACGGGTCGCGGTGCTCTCCTACCGGATTCGCGATCCTTGTGAACGGGATTAGCTCCCCAAAGGCATCTGCAATCTCCGAATATTCTAACTGCGGTATGGTGTTACTGACCTGATGTCCTTTACTAAAAGGACACCGAGCGAGGTGGCGCAGTGGTTAGACACTGGACTCGCATTCGGAAGGACGACGGTTCAATCCCGCGTCCGGCCATCCTGATTTAGGTTTTCCGTGTTTTCCCTAAATCACTCCAGGCAAATGCCGGGATGGTTCCTCTGAAAGGGCACGGCCGACTTCCTTCCCCATCCTTCCCTAATCTGATGAGACCGATGACCACGCTGTCTGGTCTCCTTCCCCAAACCAACCAACCAACCAACTAAAAGGACTGGAGAAGGAAATGGCTCTAGCCATAGGATCATTGCTATTACTAATATTATAACTACAGCTGGGTGACGAAGCTTCTTGCGGTGATGTGTTGAGGGATATGTGCCGTATCTCGTGAAATCGACGAGGACGTGATGGTGAAGGAGGAGGAGAAGGAGACGCTGTGGAATCGGACCAGTGCAAGCAGTCCTGCTGCTGCAGCCCTGACCCACTTGCCAGAGGAAGTGTCGCCCATGGACGCCAATGCGAAGTTGGTGTGGGAGCGGCGGCAGGGACGGCGACGAGAGCGGTGGTGGCGGGTGCAGCGTGTCGTGCGGCGACTAGAGGTGCCCTCGCTGGCGAAGCGTGCCGCACAGGACCCAGTCTCGATGTTATAGGTTTCACCGCCGCCGGTACCCGAGCCACGCCGTAGTGCGTGAATTGTCCCGCAGACGCAGCCGCTGTAGAATAAAGAAAAAAAAAGTACAATGTTCTAGACATCGCCTGCTGCTGCAAGGAAAGAAACAAAAGTGAATCTTTGTAAGCAGAGTGAGTATGTGTTATCTATTTCGCTCTGGTTCCTTGGCATCTCCCTCATTTCCTCATGACGCTGAAGGTCTCTCTCCATCTAGTCCACACACTGTGGCATTCCGTCCTCGCCTGAATTGTGGGAGCGCCCATCGGTTCATCTCACTGATATCACCTGCAACATAATAATCTAATAATAAAAACATATACGCACAGAAACTACAAGAAACAAAACAAATTTTTAGAATATACACTTACACGAGATTTCCGATGGTTCCAGCATAACTGCAGCACGTACCCCAACCTGTGCCCCTTCTTCATCTGCCAGGAATTCATCTACAACAACAAATAATATGCACCATATTACATATACGATGAAATTTAATTATGTATACACAGTGCTATGGTGGTGAAAAAATTAATGGATACCTACGAAATTCTTAGTGAAAAATAACGTTTATCGATTTTGATCTCTGAAATCATGTACAACAACAACAACAGTAACATATTACGTAAACAATGAATTCTTTTGAAAGGAACTACGTATACACGACATAAACTGCAAAAATACGAAATTCTTAGTGAAAAAGCAACATTTATCGATTTTAGTCTCTCGTAATCATCTACGACAAACTCACAAGGGGAAGGCCTGAGACACGGCCAAGCGATTCGGCTCAGATTTGGCAGCTAGCTTGTTTAGAACCTGAAACGAGCTAATCTAAGATATTTTGGGTCAACACCCCCGCATTTCTGAGAAAATCACCCCTAAAGGTTATGACGAGCAATCGACTCAAAATTGGAGGGATCGACAGATAATTGTAAATAGAGCAAATTTCATCGTCAGGTATGGGGTCCACAAACTCATACTTTTCCAGAAATCTAGGAAAGAAACTTTTACAATTGCCGCATCTGTACCCACATGGTAAAAGCTTTTCGCCGACTGCGCAACGGTTAAGGTATCTCGCTGGGAATCGGAGAACCCTAGCGGATGTTATTCTTTTCGTTTGTATTTTTCCATATCGCAAATGATAGGGATAGGAGGGTTAATAAGATAAGTAAATCAATAAGGAATGATAATAATAAGGTAGGCAAATAAATTTCTCAAACCTCTTGGGATAGTAAACATCTAAAATGTTACTCCAGGTCACTTTACAATGGTTCTTCCAGTCACTGTTACGTGCCCTCACTTTTCTTCGAACAACTAGATGGATGGTACTTGTCATATAAACATTCGAAACAAATATACTCACGCCGCCAAGAACATCTAGTGAATGCAATCTTTCGACAGCTACACTGTTCATTCCGAAGAGTCGGCGGAAAACAAACTTGGTTTACATTTTAAAATATGTCTTTTTCGATAATTAATTTTGATGCGCACCACGCATACGATATCATCGCCTGAAAAATCGGTGCTGAAAGTTGGTTATGAATTATGCTGTGAATAGTTATTACATCCGTGCGGTTGTGCAATTCCCCCTGGGTTTCCAGAAGCACACTGCAATTCTGAAGCCCGGAAATAAAGTTTCTTCGAGATTCGAACCCGGGTTCTCCGATTCCCAGCCAGTTACCTTGGCCGTTGCTCTATCGGTACTGTCGACGAAAAGCGTTTACCATGTGGATACAGAAGTGACAGTTGTAAAAGTTTCTTACCTCGATTTCTGGAAAAGCATGCGTTTTCGAACCCCACACCTGATGAAGAAAATTGCTCTATTTACAATTATGTATCGATTCCCCCAATTTTGAGTCGATTGCTCGTCATAACCTTTAGGGGTGATTTTCTCAAAAACACGGGGGTGTTGACCCAAAATCTCTCAGATTCCTTCGCATTAGGTTGTACACAAGCGACCTGCCAAATTTGAGCCGAATCGGTTGGCCGTGTCTGAGGCCTTCCCCTTGTCAGACTTGTTGGTCACCACATATTACGTATGCAATGAGAAATGTATGTACTACTTGCGATGATATTGTTGCTGCTGCAGTTCCTGCCACTGCTGCTGCTGCTGCTGCTGCTGCTGCTGCTACAGCTACTGCAACTGCAGTTTCTGCAGCTGTTGCCTCTCAGCCTCTTCTATTACTCGCTGCATAGATGCTGAAACAATGTGACATGTACTTAATACAAAATTATTAGAGAAAAAAGTTACAGTTATCGATGTTGATCCCTCGAAATCGTCTACAGACTTGCTGGTCACACCAGTATTACAAAGATGGAATATATACTTACATTGCTGCCGATGCTGCTGTTGCTGCTGCTGCTGCTGCAGGAGCTGCTGCCACTGTGTCTGCTGTTGCGCCACAGTATTCATAGTATTCACGATTTGGTGTTGGCGGATATGCGCTGAAACAATAAGAAGGAATATATTCAGTATCACCATCAACGTTCCTTACCTCACTTTAGTTTAAGCCTTGCAGCAACGTGGTTCTCTGTTTCTCGGGGTCGTAGGTTGTGTTCCAAAAATGAACAGCATAGAGACAGAAGTGATGACACTTTCTGCAGGACCTGACCATCATTTGCAGGACAATGCTCAAGCACGTACAGTGGAATCTGTTACTGATTTGTTTGACTGATGAGGCTGCTAAGTGCTATACCACCTACTGCGCTTACCTGACTTAAGCATTCGCGAGTTCATTTCGATTTCTAAACTCAAGGGAACACTTCACGGCATTCGCTTCAGAACTGCTAAAAATTCGTCGGGCAATAGACCGCGCCGCTCGAACTGTCAACAAAACTGGCACGGCTGAGAGTATCCTACGACTTCCAAATCGCTGGCAACGGGCTATACACAATGCTGGTGACAACTTTGAGGGTCAGCAAAACTTTGAAACACGTATCTATTTCGTACGAGCTGTAACTAAAAAGTTGCCACTATTAAAGTATACCCTCTGCCCCCCTACCCACCACTGGCAAGGAGCCAATAAGAGAGCGCGCTGGACAGGTTTCTGCCGGTCTGCGTGCGAGTACTGCTTGTCTCTTGCTAATTGTGGGTTTTTTGCTATGCAATAAAAGAGAACGTAATATTAAATACAGATAATGCGCGTCACCATTTCGCGATAACTTTACAGTCAGCTTTCTATGTATCTAGCGTTTCCATAATTTCCCTGTGACAAACCGGGACATTTGTCTCAAAAAAATGGCTCTGAGCACTATTGGACTTAACTTCTGAGGTCATCAGTCCCCTAGAACTTAGAACTACTTAAACCTAACTAACCTAAGGACATCACACACATCCATCCCCGAGGCAGGATTCGAACCTGCGACCGTACCGGTCGCGCGGTTCCAGACTGCAGGGCCTAGAACCGCTCGGCCACCCCGGCTGGCCATTTGTCTCAAATTGACTGAAAACGAACGTAATTTGGGGAGGAGAAATCGGATCAAAGCCGGCTACTTCTCTTAAGCTTAAAAAAAGGGAAAGATTGGAGCTAATGTCGCATTTAGTTGCGAACAGCTGCAGCTGAAAGATCACCGTGCATTTTTTTTTTTTTGACAGTGTCAGGTGCTAACAATCATTTCACAATTGCTGTCTATTTGAAACTTCCTGGCAGATTAAAACTGTTTCCCGCACCGAGACTCGAACTCGGGACCTTTACCTTTCGTGGGCAAGTGCTCTACCATCTGAGCTACCCAAACGCGACTCCCGACCCCTCCTCACAGCTTCAATTCGGCCATTACCTCGTCTCCTACCTTCCAAACTTCACAGAAGCTCTGCTCTTCCAGGAGCGCGAGTTCTGCAGGTTTCGCAGGAGAGCTTCTGTGAAGTTTAGAAGATAGAAGACGAGGTACTGGCAGAATTGGAGCTGTGAGGAAGGGTCGAGAGTCGCGTTTGGGTAGCTAAGTGGTAGAGCACTTGCCCACGAGAGGTAAAGGTCCCGAGTTCGAGTCTCGGTGCGGCAAACAGTTTTAATCTTCCAGGAAGTTTCATATCGGCGCACACCGCTGCAGAGGGAAAATCTCATTCTCCTGTTTGCCCAACGTCACATTTTTTTGCGACTTCGGAAACATAAAAAAATTTGGAGCTTAGCTTTAAAGAATAGTTCACTGATTTCAAAGATATTATGATGTTTAACGGCGTAACAGCACTTGCTAATTTCATTGCTGTTACTAACTGAACGTGTTTGAATGAATTACAAAGTAACTGCCCAATTCTTTAAGTGCTTCCAGAGTGCACGTTAGATTTGCGCTTTACATCACTCGCAATAATATCATAACACTTTGAAATTACACATTCGGCTTCATAGTCACGCCTCCCTCGTTTTATGAAGAGGCATTTATATGAATATTTTTCTTGGAATGAAAACTTCCTCTTCGGCATTTTAAGTTCACTTGAAAGAATCAAACACTTTAACAACAAATTATTTGCGTTACGACTCTGAGAAATAAAGAAACATGTTGCTGCTAGGCTTAAACTAAAGTGAGATAAGGGACGTTGATGGTGGTCCATCAATCTGGTATCTCGCATTCGAGACATAGTGCTGAAAGCAGGGCTCATACTCTGAAATAACTTCATCTCTTTTAAACACATCAGGTAGCAAACAACACCTGTGCGGCACATATCACATAGTGATGGTAGAAGTTGTTTAGGGAACATGTAATAACCAAAAGCATTCACGTGGCGACGACTCTTAATCAATTTCATATAAATATCCGAGAGCACATTACACACATTTCTTGATTTGACCCGCTCAAACACGTTGTAAGCAGTATGATTCTTTTTTGCAAGTGAATCCGTAGTCCTCAAGGCTAATTGTTGTAACACATTGAGGAAGTAAGAGCTCTAGAATACTTTTTGTAATGTGTGGCTACAGCTGTGTTCTTGATGAAGCAGAATTGTGCGGTCACTATCCCGCTTTCATAGCGATAACTAAAGTATGAGCATATTTTGCACAATACACTCACTACCAGTCCCCAAATTCATTATTAGAATTATGGAATTACCTTACTCACAGACATCCTGCACACACTTGATGTTGAGTAACTGAATGACGACGGTTTGGTAGTGATTATTCAGTTACATACAGGTGGTGCTCCGAAAGGGACAAACAGTAGTCTATTGTACGCTTCGAATAAAGCATCCTTTGCATTCAAGCCCATAGGAGGTTTCTAAACAACGTTGTATATCCTTTTGTAAATTCAGCTCTTCTACACACGTTGCAGAATCTAAACAGTTCAGTCTCATTAAGTCACCTTTATCGCACATGTACCCAACAAAATCTTTGTATGACGCTTTAACAGACTCGTTTGTTTTTTCGTAACAAACTAAATTTTACCAGCTGCAACAACAGATACGTCTCGCGGTGATCCTCCTCCTGCTCCAAAGTATTAAACAGGTATGATGCTTAGCAAAAGGGACTTCAAAATGTCCTTAGAGGACAACAGTTTTGCGGTTTCTCCACCCATCAGCCTGGCGCCTGAAAATTAACTTCGAATGAACGTACTCTAGTACATATTGCGTTCACAATGGTATCTTAATCAGGTGAAATTTGTATGATCTGGATAATGGTAGATAGGTCTACCGTAGCTATGCATGGAATGCACTGACAAAAAACCCCGATTCGTCGTTTTGAATATATACCAGACGCCACTCTGTGTTGGTTGGATTTACAAGTATCAAAAATAGGAAAAGGTTTCATGAAAGTGGAGAAATCGGTAAAATAAGAAAAAAGACGCTAGGACTTATTCATCGACAATTATGTGATAGCGGGAAGCTTTTTTGCTACTTGGCGGTGCGACAACGACACCTACTGGTGCGAGTGTGAACGTCTCTCATATATATATATATATATATATATATATATATATATATATATATATATATAGAGGGTGAGTCACCTAACATTACCGCTGGATATATTTCGTACACCACATCAAATACTGACGAATCGATTCCACAGACCGAACGTGAGGAGAGGGGCTAGTGTAATTGGTTAATACAAACCATAAAAAAATGCACGGAAGTATGTTTTTTAACACAAACCTACGTTTTTTTAAATTGGAACCACGTTAGTTTTGTTAACACTTCTGAACATATAAACAAATACGTAATCAGTGCCGTTTGTTGAATTGTAAAATTTTAATTACATCCGGAGATATTGTAACCTAAAGTTGACGTTTGAGTACCACTCCTCCGCTGTTCGATTGTGTGTATCGGAGAGCACCGAATTACGTAGGGATCCAAAGGGAACGGTGATGGACCTTAGGTACAGAAGAGACTGGAACAGCACATTACGTCCACATGCTAACACCTTTTTATTGGTCTTTTTCACTGACGCACATGTACATTACCATGAGGGGTGAGGTACACGTACACACGTGGTTTCCGTTTTCAATTACGGAGTGGAATAGAGTGTGTCCCGACATGCCAGGCCAATAGATGTTCATTGTGGTGGCCATCATTTGCTGCACACAATTGCAATCTCTGGCGTAATGAATGTCGTACACGCCGCAGTACATCTGGTGTAATGTCGCCGCAGGCTGCCACAATACATTGTTTCATATCCTCTGGGGTTGTAGGCACATCACGGTACACATTCTCCTTTAACGTACCCCACAGAAAGAAGTCCAGAGGTGTAAGATCAGGAGAACGGGCTGGCCAATTGATACGTCCTCCACGTCCTATGAAACGCCCGTCGAACATCCTGTCAAGAGTCAGCCTAGTGTTAATTGCGGAATGTGCAGGTGCACCATCATGCTGATACCACATACGTCGACGCGTTTCCAGTGGGACATTTTCGAGCAACGTTGGCATATTATTCTGTAGAAACGCGATGTATGTTGCAGCTGTTTGGGTCCCTGCAATGAAGTGAGGACCAATGAGGTGGTCACCAATGATTCCGCACCATACATTTACAGTCCACGGTCGCTGTCGCTTGTCGCTCTACCTGTATGAGCCAGCGAGGATTGTCCACGGATCAGTAATGCATGTTCCGTAGATTCACTGCCCCGTGGTTTGTGAAACCCGCTTCATCGGTAAACAGGTAGCACTGCAACGCATTCTCTGTTAATGCCCATTGACAGAATTGCACTCGATGATTAAAGTCATCGCCATGTAATTGCTGATGTAGCGACACATGAAACGGGTGAAAGCGGTGACGATGCAGTATGCCCACGACGTTACTTTGACTCAGTCCACCGGCTCTCGCAATGTCCCGTGTACTCATGTGTGGGTTCATGGCAACAGCAGCTAACACACCAACTACACCCGCTTCTCCTGTGACGGGCCTGTTACGGACCCGTTTGCGTGCTACGACTATACCTGTTGCATACAGTTGGCGGTAGATGTTTTGCAATGTGCGGCACGTTGGATGCTCTCTGTCCGGGTACCGTTCTGCATACACCCTGCAGGCTTCAGCTGCATTTCGTCGACACTCGCCATAGATGAGTATCATCTCCGCCTTTTCAGAGTTCGAATACACCATGGTCACAGTTCCTACAACACTACACTATCACAGACGTCTGGTAACACGGTGTACTACAGTTGGTCTGCGTGCGGAGACGAATGCAGAATAACAATAGCAGCAAGCGCTACATGCGGACACTGCGACAGCTAGACCAAACCACAACAGTGCACTACAGCCACACTCGTAAACACGGTCGTCATCGTAAACATGTCCCTGCAGATGCTGCTCGCCGACCGTGGCCCGTGTTTGTTACAACACGCAACTGAACGTCGGAGGTTTCAAGTGTCAACTTTAGGTTACCATATCTCCGGATGTAATTAACATTTTACAATGCAACAAACGGCACTGATTACGTATTTGTTTATATGTTCAGATATGCTAACAAAACTACCGTGATTCCATTTAAAAAACGTAGGTTTGTGTTAAAAAACATACTTCCGTGCATTTTTGTATGGTTTGTATTAAACAATTACACTAGCCCCTCTCCTCACGTTCGGTCTGTGGAATCGGTTCGTCAGTATTTGATGTGGTTTACGAAATATATCCAGCGGTAACGTTAGGTGACTCGCCCTGTATATATATATATATATATATATATATATATATGTGTGTGTGTGTGTGTGTCTGTCTGTGATAGGAATGTTATGCTGCTTGAACGTAAAGGTACTGTGGCCACCAGACGTTTGTGGGAAGTAATCAGACTACTATTCATGTAAAAAAATTATGTACGTCCAGCTGCACAATATCGCAATGCGACGGTTCAAATAGATCTGCTATAGTGTACAAACAGAATGGACAATACGGCTTCCCTAACATATCCTCACGTTTTCCTTGTTGCACTATCTACTGCGACACCGATTACAGTACACCAACCCATACCGGTAGCACTGATCTCTTATGGATCCCTTGGAGAGGAGTCTCTAGGATGTGGAAAGAGTCAGTGCTGTTCATTATCACATAGTGCCGTATGCCTGTGCTTTTACAACACTTGTTTGAGAGAGTCTTGGTAGGATGCAGCACCTACTGGAAGTGCTGACTGTAAGACTTAAGCGTCAAATACTTTCCTAGAACTGAGGCGAATCGAGACACCTACCTGGTGTGAGTGTGGGCATACCATATTTTTTTGGGTGCTGTACACATATAAACGATAACAGCACTGCTTGTCTGAAGTGTGTGTGTGTTGCAGTGTAACGTTTTTGTGGCTTATGTTCCAGCATGTGCAGAGAAAATGACTGTGTGCCCTATTTTGACGGGCCGGCTGCAGTGGCCGAGCGGTTCTAGGCGCTTCAGTCTGGAACCGCGCAATCACTGCTGTCGCAGGTTCGAAACCTGCTTCGGGCATGGATGTGTGTGATGTCCTTAGGTTAGTTAGGTTTAAGTAGTTCTAAGTTCCAGGGGACTGATGACCTCAGATGTCAAGTTCCATAGTGCTCAGAGCCATTTGAACCGTTTCCTATTGTGACGGAGGTATAGATTCAACACACTGATAGCCGCAAGGTTATGAGAGATTTTACGTAGAAAATTATATACGCTATAGATATTGAGATTCGTTCCAGAACCACAGCCGTCAAGAGGAGACATTTCCAGTACATCGCTCGGTGCCTGCCGCAGCAATCGTTATTACGATTTAATTCTAGTTACATTGAAAATATATATGCCTGGTTCTCAATATTCTTGTGAGTCTGGAGAGGGCTGTAGAATGTATTGTGAATTGGCAGGAGCCAATTCACGGGGTTTGGAAGAAGCCGAAAGGCACGCGTTTAGCTCACGCAGACTGGCGTGAGGTCTGGAACAGGACAATGTAATTAATATAGCCAATAAGGTACGTTGCTGCTGGAATACTTAACTTTAATCCATAATTGGTGTACATCGGGCTGATGGTACATGCTTCACAAGATACATAGCAAAGGATAAATGGCGCCTTGCTAGGTCGTAGCAAATGACGTAGCTGAAGGCTATGCTAACTATCGTCTCGGCAAATGAGAGGGTATTGTCAGTTCCATCTCTAGCAAAGTCGGTTGTACAACTGGGGCGAGTGCTCTCTAGACCTGCCGTGTGGCGGCGCTCGGTCTGCAATCACTGACAGTGGCGACACGCGGGTCCGACGTATACTAGCGGACCGCGGCCGATTTAAAGGCTACCACCTAGCAAGTGTGGTGTCTGGCGGTGACACCATAGAATGCATAGCAGCAAGCTAGTAGGTCGGGGCTGGAAACAGTATCTCAAGGCATAGCTTTGTTCTGGGCTGGGGCTTGCCCATTCTTTGTACACCAGTTCAGAGAACCCGAGAAAGCGTCCGGTCTGCCACGGCTTATGACAATCTGGCTTGTGGCTCCTCCTGTACGGGTGAATAGTGAAGGAATTCCCAGTTTGCGTTGAGCCGCCTTCGGGATCAAATGCGTCGCGTGTATACTCCGTGGAAATTTGAGAAGATTCACTATGACTGGTGTTTGTGCTGGGAGTATTGATAGCATTCGAGCTGCTACCACTCAGGTCCTCTTGGGGCGGGGAGTCTCCACGGCCGGCAGGCCTCTCTGTAGCTGACACTCCCTTCTGCGGCTGCGGTCATGGGCCGCGTTTACAGCGGTAAATTTCATCCGGACTCTGAGCGTTGTCGCACGGTACATGTGCACCCCCGGGAGGTGAGTACTTGAGATTTAATACTGTCTTCAGTGATCTCAGTCATCTAACCATGAATGAGTCGTGTTTCTCAATACAATGCAGTGATATTTGTTGTTGTTACCATCCCATCACGTGGTAGACCTTCCTCCCTCCTTCTCCGTCTTGGTGTCGCTGAGAGAGCCAGTCAACTTAGGAATTTTATAGTGAAAGGATACAGTACTGTCCGACATAGAAAAGATGTACAACAACATACTTCGTTGTTCTTGTCAGAACAGCATTTTTTGTATAATAACAGCATTATATTTAATACACCGAAGCCGGATACCAATGTAGGAAAGAAGGTAATGTTTGTGAATTGAATGAATGGCTGGTCGTCTGCTGACCATAGATAGTGAAGGTAGATTCTATAATCATCTTTGAGACGGTTCTCTGGTCACCTTTGGCCGAACCAAGTAGAGGAAGTATACCAGAGCACCAGAGGGCCTCGAATGTGGCTGACCAATACGGTGGCAAGATCCTCCCCCACTTCTGCGGAAGCGCGGGATGACCGGATGAACGGCCATGTTTCAGCACTCTGCCGCTGGTTCCTGAGGTGTGAAGATGTGCTTTATGTGTTCCCAGAAAAACAAATTTAAATGGAAATGGTATGCATGTGAAATATTTAAGAGTAGATAAACTAATAATTTCTCTTTTCAGAAACTTTTGGTGGGAGACTAAGGTAAATTGTTCGGAAAAAGATAGGCAGGTAAAAAAATTCATGGGTAACATAGGATTCTTCGGAAGTGGCAAAGAAACCACGTGTTGTAATTATAAGACGAAATGCTAGCGTGTGATAGTATTAAGACGAAATACTTGAGTGTGTAAATCTAAGTTGAAAATAATTAAGATTTCCGTGTGCAGAACTTGAATAAGCTCAAGCACTTCCACGTGGTGAGCACAGTGTGAGTCTCAACCTGACTATGAGACAATAGAAAGAAATGGTTCAAATGGCTCTGAGCACTATGAGACTTAACTGCTGTGGTCATCAGTCCCCTAGAACTTAGAACTACTTAAACCTAACTAACCTAAGAACATCACACACATCCATGCCCGAGGCAGGATTCAAACCTGCGACCGTAGCAGTCGCGCGGTTCCGGACTGAGCGCCTAGAACTGCTAGACCACCGCGGCCGGCACAATAGAAAGAATTAAAAGTGGTTGTCCTAGCATTCAGTTGAGGATCCGTGTGTGAGATAAATAAGATATCAAAAATTCCATTATGAGATACATTCGTGTGACGTCAGCATGATATTCAGATACTCTTAGAGTTAATTAAGATGAGTCAGCCATCTACCCGGCAACACCATGTGGGTTGCATTGCACAGGGAGCTGTGCTTGAATCCTCCAGAGTTTGTGGTAGGAAAATTATTTCGTGTGTCAGTGACATATGAATCTGGGATGACTATTGTTTGACGTGGGAAAGCAGAAAGAGTAGATAACCAAACATTTTGTTTTTGAGATGTGTTTTATACTGCCAGTGTGATTTATTTTGTGTATTTAATCTGTGTGATTTGCATGAGACAATAGCGAATTAGTTTCAAGTACGGTGTGTCAAGCATGATTTTACCTAGTACAGCACGAAAGTCAGTAATTTCGTTATGTTGCTAATGAATGAGGTTCAGAGAGTGTGGGAGAGAATGAAGTAGCGAAAGATTCCTTACCAATCCAGAAAGTGCACAGTAGCAATAAATAGGAACATTACGAGACCACAGAA
Source organism: Schistocerca cancellata (assembly GCF_023864275.1). Taxonomy (NCBI): domain Eukaryota; kingdom Metazoa; phylum Arthropoda; class Insecta; order Orthoptera; family Acrididae; genus Schistocerca; species Schistocerca cancellata. Next base: position 118,445,970 of record NC_064629.1, on the reverse strand, counting down.
TAGTAAAATGCTTATGTTATGCCATGCCCATTGGGTGGAGAACCCCTTGTTTAACTATTGTATTTAAGTGTATTGCAAGGAATTTTTCAACATTAGCGTGAAAGAATGTATTGTAATAAAAGAGGAGATATATGAAACAAATTGTGGTCTTGATTATTGAGTGTGGGTAGCCATTTTATTGAGGTATTTTACCATAACCTCCATTTTCTTGCTGGGATATCCAAGCTTCGAATAAAATATGTACCACAGGAAGGAAATGTGATCTTGCCAGGGTGGAGTGAATCCATCAGAAATATGCACTAACTATAAGTCAGATGCGTTATTCATTCCGTTGCGTTAAGAAGTAAGGACGAGAATTAGCTTAACTGATGGGCACTAGGGCTCATATTTCAAGCATAGTTGCAGTGGGTATGATAACTCATGAAAATATTTGTTATTTACGAATAAAAATTGCACTCGCTTCGCAGGCCACTCATCTAGTAGGCCTGACTACTAGATGCCACAGAATGGGGTAGGAACCTCCCAATAGTACTTTTAAAAAAAGAAAATACACTTAGCAGACCAATAATTGTCGGGAACTCAATAACCGTGACTGTATAAATTCGCGTTGAAATTTGAAATTGCAACTATCATTTCATACATCACAGCTTCCAAACATGACGTCAAATAATAATAGGTTTCGATTATTAAACGATATTTCTCGTCAAACAACATAACACTATTGTTTATGCAAGCAAACTACTGTGCAGTGTCGATCTTTTATTTTTATTTCGAGCAGCTTGGAACTGTGTATTTGAAGCAAATTGTTTGAACGCCTATATTAAAGATTTCATTAATATTTCCTGTGGCACATCTTCTGAAGCAACATTTGTGATATTTTCAATATGTAATACTCTGCACCAGATTTAATAACTTCTGAAGCAGTTCGTGAGGTGTATCACAAGAAAAGTGCGCCAGGAAGGCAGAGGCAGTTTAAAGTCCATGGCGGAATGGGATATCTAATGCTACTCCCTATGTCATCTGCAAAGCAAACTGTACAGCTCTCTCTCTCTCTCTGTCTCTCTCTCTGTCTCTCTCTCTCTCTTGGTCTCTGTCTCTCTCTTTGTATGCAACGATGGTTTTTTTAAGTGTATTTTGAGTCAGCCTGCTACTAGTTTCATGACATCATCAGTGTGTGACATCAGTGTGTGACATAGCTACCGCGTCTGCCTTATATCCCTTACATCACGATCGTGTGACAGGAAATTAATTGTTTATTAACTTTAGCAGTATTTATGGATCGATACCCCGTCAGGTACTTGCTTTGGAAGGAAGACGTCTCGCATTCACTGGTATAAGACAGGTAGGTTCATGCATACACATCACTTGAGATTGCGGTGGACGCCAACAGAAAGTGTGCTGTTGTTCGGGCAGGGTTTAGCTCGCTGTTACTTGTAGCGGCTGTTCGAAGTCGTCCGGTGTATAAGCCAGGGCGCGGTTATGCACAGGCCACACGCTGCAGCAGCAGACAGCAGTCGCGGGCACTGAGGTGCCACGCTGGGGCAGCCTACGCGGGTGGTGAGACGCGAGAAAGTTTTTCAGATATGTTTAAGGGATCTGTGTTAGTGTAATTACATGTTTCCTTACGCGATCGGAATGAAAAAATCGTCGCAATTGTTTAAATATTCCACACACTGCAATCGATTTCCTGACAAATTCTTTAAATGAACTGTATTCCATACTCCACCTTGTATCCAGTAAATTATATAAATAAAAAATATTCCACACATGTCTAAATTGTTTAAAGAAAGCCTGGGGTCTACAAGATTCCCTGCCATTGCGGGGAAGCCTATATGGGACAAACGTTTCGTATGGTCCAGGATCGTTGCGTGGAGCATCATCGCCAGATGCCTTTATTTCAGCCAGAAAAATCTGCAGTGGCGGAATATTGTCTTACTGAAGGACATAAAATGTTGTACGATGGGACACAAGTGGTTGCCCCTGCGTCGCGGTATGTGGACTGTGTAGTGAAAGAAGTCATTGAAATCCGGCTATCTGACAATACACTCCTGGAAATGGAAAAAAGAACACATTGACACCGGTGTGTCAGACCCACCATACTTGCTCCGGACACTGCGAGAGGGCTGTACAAGCAATGATCACACGCACGGCACAGCGGACACACCAGTAACCGCGGTGTTGGCCGTCGAATGGCGCTAGCTGCGCAGCATTTGTGCACCGCCGCCGTCAGTGTCAGCCAGTTTACCGTGGCATACGGAGCTCCATCGCAGTCTTTAACACTGGTAGCATGCCGCGACAGCGTGGACGTGAACCGTATGTGCAGTTGACGGACTTTGAGCGAGGGCGTATAGTGGGCATGCGGGAGGCCGGGTGGACGTACCGCCGAATTGCTCAACACGTGGGGCGTGAGGTCTCCACAGTACATCGATGTTGTCGCCAGTGGTCGGCGGAAGGTGCACGTGCCCGTCGACCTGGGACCGGACCGCAGCGACGCACGGATGCACGCCAAGACCGTAGGATCCTACGCAGTGCCGTAGGGGACCGCACCGCCACTTCCCAGCAAATTAGGGACACTGTTGCTCCTGGGGTATCGGCGAGGACCATTCGCAACCGTCTCCATGAAGCTGGGCTACGGTCCCGCACACCGTTAGGCCGTCTTCCGCTCACGCCCCAACATCGTGCAGCCCGCCTCCAGTGGTGTCGCGACAGGCGTGAATGGAGGGACGAATGGAGACGTGTCGTCTTCAGCGATGAGAGTCGCTTCTGCCTTGGTGCCAATGATGGTCGTATGCGTGTTTGGCGCCGTGCAGGTGAGCGCCACAATCAGGACTGCATACGACCGAGGCACACAGCGCCAACACCCGGCATCTTGGTGTGGGGAGCGATCTCCTACACTGGCCGTACACCACTGGTGATCGTCGAGGGGACACTGAATAGTGCACGGTACATAAAAACCGTCATCGAACCCATCGTTCTACCATTCCTAGACCGGCAAGGGAACTTGCTGTTCCAACAGGACAATGCACGTCCGCATGTATCCCGTGCCACCCAACGTGCTCTAGAAGGTGTAAGTCAACTACCCTGGCCAGCAAGATCTCCGGATCTGTCCCCCATTGAGCATGTTTGGGACTGGATGAAGCGTCGTCTCACGCGGTCTGCACGTCCAGCACGAACGCTGGTCCAACTGAGGCGCCAGGTGGAAATGGCATGGCAAGCCGTTCCACAGGACTACATCCAGCATCTCTACGATCGTCTCCATGGGAGAATAGCAGCCTCCATTGCTGCGAAAGGTGGATATACACTGTACTAGTGCCGACATTGTGCATGCTCTGTTGCCTGTGTCTATGTGCCTGTGGTTCTGTCAGTGTGATCATGTGATGTATCTGACCCCAGGAATGTGTCAATAAAGTTTCCCCTTCCTGGGACAATGAATTCACGGTGTTCTTATTTCAATTTCCAGGAGTGTATTATGAACAGAGATAAGGGTTATCCTTTAAGTAAGAGTTGGAACCCTGTCGTGATTGACATTAAGAAACAACGGTCCTTGTTTCGGTCACCAAAAGCTGTCATTAGTGTTTGATATCAATTTATTGTTTCCGCGAGCTTTCACCACCGATGTGCTGTTGTGCCTTGCGCTAGAGGGCAGTTATGTTCGGGCACACGCGGTGGACCCACGGTCAGTGTATAAACGAGCAGCCGTGGCATATTTGATTTCAGTTCCGGCGATTTAGTGCGACGGACTACTCACCTGAAATGGCTCTGAGCACTATGCGACTTAACTTCTGAGGTCATCAGTCGCCTAGAACTTAGAACTAATTAAACCTAACTAACCTAAGGACATCACACACATCCATGCCCGAGGCAGGATTCGAACCTGCGACCGTAGCAGTCACGCAGTTCCAGACTGAAGCACCTAGAACCGCACGGCCACAAAGGCCGGCTCTACTCACCTGAAGATGGCAGCCTGGTGGACCACCGAAATATTGTGTCCAGATGACGATATGTTCTGACTGGTGACCGGACATGAATACGGCCAATATTCCATGCACTGCGATCAATCAATCAATATTTCCAGAAGCTGGAGAGGGACAGAGAAAACCGAAGGATATTGATCTAATTAATTAAGTAATGCATCAATATGATAAAGTGGTATGGGGTTTTCGAGTGACCCAAAGCAGCTCGTGAATACTGAAAGTGGCACAATTAATCTGTTTCCTGCCAATTTTTTTCTATCAATTAAAATAATTAGTTAATTAATTTTATATCAGAAGTGGAGCCAGGTTTCTCAGAGATTCGGGAGGGGGTGTGAATGACACGGACAAAGAAAAATACGTTAAGGATGGATTATCCCCAGGGTCATAATCCTCTTAGCAGAACAATAGGTTGTACCTGAAGAACTATGTTGCACATCAGGAACTGAACTGTACCTCAAGAACTGAATTACAATCTCAAGAACTGAACTGTAATCTCAAGACCTACATGGTATCTGTATGAACTGAATAAACGAAAATTTCGTCACCATAAGACATTGTTGTTGTTGTTATTTACATGCAGTGCCAAAAATCTGGTATAGGCACGCGTATTCAAATACAGAGATATGTAAACAGATAGAATACGGCGCTGCGGTCAGCAACGCCTATATAACAATAGGTGTCTAGCACAGTTTTTAGGTCGGTTACTGCAGCTACAATAGCAGGTTATCAAGATTTAAGTGAGTTTGAACGTGGTATTATAGTCGACGCACGATGCGATGGGATACAGCATCTCCGAGGTAGCGATGAAGTGGGGATTTTCTCGTACGACCATTTCACGAGTGTACCGTGAATATCAGGAATCTGTAAAACATCAAATCTCCAACATCGCTGTGGCCGGAAAAAGGTCCTGCAAGAACGGGAACAACGACGACTGAAGAGAATAATTGAACGTGACAGAAATACATCCCTCCCGCAAATTACTTCAGATTTCAATGCTGGGCATCAACAAGTGTCAGCGTGAAAACCATTCAACAAAGCATCATCGATTGGTCTTTCGGAGCCGAACGCCAACTCGTGTACACTTGATGTCTGCACGACACAAAGCTTTACACTTCGTCTGGGCCCGTCAACACCGACTTTGGACTGTTGATGACTGGAAACATGTTGCCTGGTCAGGCGAGTCTCGTTTCAAATTGTATCTAGCAGATGGACGTGTACGGATATGGAGATAACCTCATGAATCCATGAACCCTGCATGTCACCAGGGGATTGTTCAATCTGGTGGAGGCTCTGGAATGGTGTGGGACGTGTGCAGTTGGAGTGATATGGGACTCCTGATATATGTAGATACGACTCTGACGGGTGACACGTACGTAAGCACCCTGTCTGATCACTTGCATCCATTCATGTCCATTGTGCATTCCGCAGGACAATGCGACACCCCACACGTAGAGAATTGCTACAGAGTGGCTCCAGGAACACTCTTCTGAGTCCAAACAGTTCCGCTGGCCACCAAACTCCTCAGACATGAATATTATTGAGCGTATCTGGGATGCCTTGCAGCGTGCTTTTCAGAAGAGATCTCCACTCCCTTGTACTCTTACGGATGTATGGACAGCCCTGCAAGATTCATGGCGTCAATTCCCCGCAGCAGTATTTCACACATTAGACGAGTCCATGCCACGCCGTGTTGCGGCATTTCCGCGTGGTCGTGGGGGTCCTGCACGATTTTAGGCAGGTGTACCAGTTTCTTTGGCTCTTCAGTGAAAATGACATTAATTTGTCTGAAGATGAGTGCTATTAAGGCGGTGAAGTTTAAGACATAGAATAACAAAACATATAGAATGGTTGCATGGAATACGCACCACGAATTGGACTATGGAAGCAGGAGGCACGTGACCGCGTCTGCTTCCAAAGACATGCAACAAACGTATCTAAAATTATGTATCCTGTGCTTGTAGAAAACCACAGACATAGTATCAGGACGAAACTGTATACTAGCAAGAAGTGAAAAGAAAAGTACGCAGATTGTGAGGTAAAATTCCAAATATTTCTCAAAGTAATTTCACATTTTCACATGCAGGTACAACAACAACACTATTTTCGCGTATTTTCTTTTTGAGTTGGTGGAGATCAGGGTACCAACAGAATTCCACGTCCTGAATCTCAGCAAACTTGAAGATTCGACGCATTCATGAGATCTTCTCCTTCCCCTCCACGTTGGTCGAGTAATCGAAGCGACGTCGCCATATTTTTATAGGGTATACCAGGATTTTCCCAGTACATTCCATGGTAGAAAAGCGTTAACAACTTCTCACTCTTCCGTGTTTTAGATCACTACACATTCGTGAAAGACCTCGGTGATGGAATTTTTGCTGAGAACATCTCTATTATTCCGGCATCTTCTGTGTATGCCATTTCTTTACATATAAAGTGTCTACGCTCATCACCATAGAAAGAATGAAGTAAGGAAATAGGTCATTAAAAAAGAAGTATCATCTTACTTGGCTGCGGAACAGACATTATTATTATTACTGATTTTTTCGGCTATACACCCAATACAATACAGCTTTATTGTTGGCGGTCCATCAAGTTCATGTACTGACACGTTCCGTGACCTTGGAGATTTGCTCCTCAATTTGGTCCTACGGAACTTGACGTGTAAATAAATAAATAAATAAATGTGGCATCGCACATTCGAGTCATAGAGTTTAAAGCAGGTCTCATACATTCAAATGAGTTCATCCCTTTTGAACATGTCAAGTAGCAAATAAAATCTGTGCGACATATATCACATAGCGATGGTACAAGTTGTCTAGGGAACATGTAGTAATTATTATGGTTATTATTATTATTTATTCGTGTCAGAAGTACCAGGACACAGACTGTGCTGATTTAAAAATATACATATACATATACATATACATATACATATACATATACATATAATATAATATAATATACATATAATATACATGAGTAATTCAAAGACATATAAACGAAATAAAATGAGCACATAGGGAAAAAGAGTAAGAAATCAGTATTTACATAATACACATAATAGTAAGAAATCAATATTTACATAATACGCACAGGAGTAAGAAATCAATTTTTACATGATAGACACATTTACACTGGTTGTGTCCAGTATTTGGCAACATTGACTGCGTTGCTATAAGCCAAGGCTAGTTCCAGTCCTGTACAAGAATATGGGCGGAGAAGACACTTCAGGAGATGGCCTGTAGTTTGTTCATCTCCACTCACACAATGTGTCTCCGCCTTGTGCGATACCCCATTTCTTCAAGTTGTCCTTCGTTCTTGCAACGCCAGAGCACAGTCTGTTCAAGGACTTCCATGTGCACCATCCTTCTTGGAGTTCAGGTGGCAGAGTTTCTTCAATTACGTCTCGCTCTGGATGGACAGGATGTCTTTTTTCCACAGTTCAATCCGGGCTATACTTTGATCTCTATCAATTGGAACAGAAGACAGTAGAAAGATCTTCCTGGACTTCAGTCGAGGTGGTGCTGGCTGATGTTCGTGCAAGGGGTGAGCCGGGTTATTGCAGACCTTTTGCCTCTCGTTGGTAGCAACTATCTCGCGTCTAATATGTAGTAATCAAAAGCGTTCACGTGGCGACGACTGTTAATCAGTTTCACGTAAATATCCGAGAGCACGTTACACACATCTCTTGATTTCACCTGGTGAAACACGTTGTAAGCGGTAACATTCTCTTTTCCAACCGAATCCGTAGTTCTCAAGGCTAACTGTTGTAGCATATTGAGTAAGTAAGAGCTCTAGAATATTTTTCCTAATGTTCTTGAAGAAGCAGAGTTGTGTGGTCACCAGCCCTCTTTCATAGCGATAACTAAAGCATGACCATACTTTGCACAAGACACTCTCTATCACTCCGCAAATTCACCATTAGAATTATGGCATTACTTCATTCACATACATTCTGCACACACTTGAAGCTGAATAAGTGACTGACGTTGGATAGATAGCGATTATCTAGTTACATACATGTGGTGCGCTTAAACAAATATGGTGCTTAGCAACAGGAAGCTAAAAATATGCTTAGACTTGAACGCTTTTTCAGTTTCTCCTCCCATGAGCTTGGCCAATGAAAATTAACTCCGATTGGTCGTATTCTAGTATATATTACACTCGCAATGATTTCTTAGCCATGTTAACATTGTATGATCTGAGTGATGGTAGCTAGGTCTACGGTAGCTATGCATATAATGCACTGTCAAAAACTCTGACTTGGCCTTCTGAATATATATAAGACGCCACTGTGTGTTGGCTGGACTTACAAGTATCAAAAATACGAAAAGGTTTCGTGGAAGTGGTGAATCGATACAATAAAAAAAATATATTCTCTATTCATCTAGAATTATGTGACAGCGGGAGACTTTTTTTCTACCGGGCAGTGCGAAAACGACATCCAGCTGGTGCGAGTGTGGACGTATATATATTTACATAGATAATAGTCATGAATGTTATGCTACTTGAACGTAAAGGTGCTGTGACATATAACCAGACGTTTGTGGGAAGTAGACTACGGTTCATGTAAAAAAATTATATATCTCCAGCAGTAAGAGAAGGAGAGATTTGACGTGGCGAATTGTGATTTCAACTCATTGAGGAGTATATCCGAACGTAAATGGTGACAGATCCTTTTGGTAAACAGCTGCACAATATAGCAATGCGAGGGTTCAACTGGATCTGCTGTAGTGTACAAACGGAATGGACAATACGGCTATAACAAAACGGATACACTGAACATCCCCTCTTTGGCGCACCTAATATATCCTCACGTTTTCCTTGTTGCACTATCTACTGTGACATTGATTACAGTACACCTATCCGTATCGATGATGTCTTTCCAACCCCTTTGTCCGTGGGAGCATTTTTGTTTATCACATAGTGCTGGACTCCTGTGCTTTTACACCTCTTCATTGAGAGAGTCTTGGCAGAATGCAGCAGCTTTCGGGAGTGCTGACTGGAAGCCTTGACCGTCATATAATCTCCTGGAACTGAGGAGAAACGAGACACGTATCTGGTGTGAGTTTGGGTATACCATACCTTCTTTAGGTGCTGTACACGTATAAACGATAACTGCACTGCTTGTCTGAAATGTGTATATGTTCCAGTGTAAAGTTACTGTGGCTTATATTCCGGCATGTGCAGAGTAAATGACTGTGTGTCCTACCATGAGGGAAGTGTAGATTTAACACATAAATAGCCATAAGGGTATGAAGGATATTTTACGTGGAAAATTATGTGCGCTATAGATAGTGAGATTCGTTCCAGAACCACAGCCCCAGAGGTGACATATCGAGTACACTGCTTAGTGTCACACAGCAGCAACAATCGTAATATTTAATTCTACTTACACTGATAATATATGTGCCTGGTTCTCAATATTCTTTTGAGTCAGGAGATGGCCATAGAAAGCATAGCAGCAAGCAAGCAGGTCCGGGCGGAAGCAGTATATCAGTGGACGCCTTTGTTCTGGCAGGGCTTGCCCGTCCTTTGTACAACAGTTCGAAGAGTCCGAGAAACCTTGTGGTCCGCTGCGACTTATGACATTTTGGTTCGCGACTACTCCTGGATAGGTGAATAGTGAACTAATATACAGCTTGGGTTGTGCCGCCTTTGGGACTGTGTGTGTTGCATGTATACTCCATGGAAATTTGAGAAGATTTATTATGGCGAGTGTTTGCGCTGGGAGTACTGATAGCATTCGAGCTCCTACCACTCAGGTGGGGACCCTCCACATCCGGCGGGCTTCTCTTTGGCTGACACGCACTTCAGTGACTGCGGTCGTGGGCAGTGTGGCGGTGGTTTCTTCCGGTCTCTGAGCGTTGGCGCTGTACTGCGCAAGGTGCGTGTGGACCCCGGTACGTGAATATGTGGGAAGTAAGAGTGTTTTCAACTATCTCAGTCATCTAACCATGAATGGATAGTGTTTCTCAATACATTTCAGCGGTATTTGTTGTTTTTACTATCCTATCACGCGGTAGAGTTTCTTCCCTCTGTTGTCCTGGTGTAGGTCAGACAACCAGTCAGCTTAAGAATTCTACGTTGTTGTTGTGGTCTTCAGTCCTGAGACTGGTTTGATGCAGCTCTCCATGCTACTCTATCCTGTGCAAGCTTCTTCATCTCCCAGTACTTACTGCAACCTACATCCTTCTGAATCTGCTTAGTGTATTCATCTCTTGGTCTCCCTCTACGATTTTTATCCTCCACGCTGGCCTCCAATGCTAAATTTGTGATTCCTTCATGCCTCAGAACATGCCCTACCAACCGGTCCCTACTTCTAGTCAATTTGTGCCACAAACTCCTCTTCTCCCCTATTCTATTCAATACCTCCTCATCAGTTACGTGATCTAGCCATCTAATCTTCAGCATTCGTCTGTAGCACCACATTTCGAAAGCTTCTATTCTCTTCTTGTCTAAACTATTTATCGTCCACGTTTCACTTCCACACATGGCTACGCTCCATACAAATACTTTCAGAAACGACTTCCTGACACTTAAATCTATACTCGATGTTAACAAATTTCTCTTCTTCAGAAACGCTTTCCTGGCCATTGCCAGTCTACATTTGATATCCTCTCTACTTCGACCATCATCAGTTATTTTACTCCCCAAATAGCAAAATTCCTTTACTACCTTAATCGTCTCATTTCCTAATCTAATTCCCGCAGCATCACCCGATTTAATACGACCACATTCCATTATTCTCGTTTTGCTTTTTTTTTATGTTCATCTTAGATTATCCTCCTTTCAAGACTGTGTCCATTCCGTTCAGCTGCTCTTCCTGGTCCTTTGCTGTCTCTGACAGAATTACAATTTCATCGGCGAACCTCAAAGTTTTTATTTCTTCTCCATGGATTCTAATTCCTACTCCAAATTTTTCTTTTGTTTCCTTTACTGCTTGCTCAATATACAGATTGAATAACATCGGGGAGAGGCTACAACCCTGTCTCACTCCCTACCCAACCACTGCTTCCCTTTCATGTCCCTCGACTCTTATAACTGCCATCTGGTTTCTGTACAAATTGTAAATAGCCCTTCGCTCCCTGTATTTTTCCCCTGCCACCTTCAGAATTTGAAAGAGTGTATTCCAGCCAACATTGTCAAAAGCTTTCTCTATGTCTACAAATGTTAGAAACGTAGGTTTGCCTTTCTTTAATCTATTTTCTAAGATAAGTCGTAGAGTAAGTGTTGCCTCACGTGTTCCAACATTTCTACGGAATCCCAACTGATCTTCCAAACTGGCTCTCCCAAGGCTGTCAGTAGTTCTAATGGAATGTTGTCTACTCCCGGGGCCTTGTTTCGACTTAGGTCTTTCAGTGCTCTGTCAAACTCTTCACACAGTATCATCTTCCATTTCATCTCCATCTACATCCTCTTCCATTTCCATAATATTGTCCTCAAGTACATCGCCCTTGTATAGACCCCCTATACACTCCTTCCACCTTTCTGCTTTCCCTTCTTTGCTTAGAACTGGGTTTCCATCTGAGCTCTCGATAATCATACAAGTGGTTCTGTTTTCTCCAAAGGTCTCTTTAATTTTCCTGAAGGCAGTATCTATCTTACCCCTAGTGAGATAAGCCTCTACATCCTTACATTTGCCCTCTAGCCATCCCTGCTTAGCAGTTTTGCACTTCCTGTCAATCTCAATTTTGAGACGTTTGTATTCCTTTTTGCATGCTTCATTTACTGAATTTTTATATTTTCTCCTTTCATCAATTAAATTCAATGTTTCTTCTGTTACCCAAGGATTTCTACCAGCCCTCGTCTTTTTACCTACTTGATCGTCTGCTGCCTTCACTATTTCATCCCTCAAAGCTACCCATTCTTCTTCTACTGTATTTCTTTCCCCCATTCCTGTCACTTGTTCCCTTATGCTCTTCCTGGAACTCTGTACAACCTCTGGTTTAGTCAGTTTATCCAGGTCCCATCTCCTAAAATTCCCACCTTTTTGCAGTTTCTTCAGCTTTGATCTACAGTTCATAACCAATAGATTGTGGTCAGAGTCCACATCTGCCCCTGGAAATGTCTTACAATTTAAAATCTGGTTCCTAAATCTCTGTCTTACCATTATATAATCTATCTGACACCTTTTAGTGTCTCCAGGGTTCTTCCATGTATGCAACCTTCTTTCATGATTCTTGAACCAAGTGTTAGCTATGATTAATTTATGCTCTGTGCAAAATTCTACCAGACCGCTTCCTCTTTCATTTCTTACCCCCAATCCGTATTCACCTACTATGTTTCCTTCTCTCCCTTTTCCTACTCTCGAATTCCAGTCACCCATGATTATTAAATTTTCGTCTCCCTTCACTACCTGAATAATTTCTTTTATCTCATCATACATTTCATCAGTTTCTTCATCATCTGCAGAGCTAGTTGGCATATAAACTTGTACTACTGTAGTAGGCGTGGGCTTCGTGTCTAAAGAATTCTATAGCACTTTTAAAAAAGAAAATACATTTAGCAGACCTGTAGTGGTTGGGCACTCTATAACCATGACGGTATAAATGCATGTTGAATTTTGAAATTCCGACAGGTATTTAGTACCACACCACTTCCAGTCATAACGTAAATGAGTAATAGGTTTGGATTATTTAATGATATTTATCGTCAAAAAAACCCTAACAACTCTGCAGTGTCGGCCTTTTTTTATTTTGAGAAGTTTCATAATGTTATTGTTCGAAGCAGATTGTTTAAACGACTATATTAACGATTTACTTAATATTTCGTGTGCCACATCTTATGAAGCAATACTTATGACGTCTTCAAGATAAGATATAATTATTTATTAACTTCAGCAGGGTTTCTGGTTCGATTCCCTGGCACATATTTGCTTTGGAGGGAGTGCGTTTCGCGTGCGCTGGTATCCGACAGGTTGGTTCACGCGTATGGATCACTGGAAATGGTGGTGGACGCTTGCCGGAAGTGTGTTTCTTTTTTCGGGGATGGCTTAGCTCCTAGCTACTTGTAGCAGCGGTTCCAAGAACTCCAGCACATAAGCTACACAACTGGCCATAAAAATTGCTACACCAGGAAGATGACGTGCTACAGACGCGAAATTTAATCAACAGGAAGAAGACGCTGTGATATGCAAATGATTAGCTTTTCAGAGCATTCACGAAAGGTTGGCACCGATGGCGACCCTGCAACGTGCTGACATATAATTTAGGTTAAGTAGTGTGTAAGCTTAGGCACTTAGCAGTTAAGTCCCATAAGATTTCACACACACACACATACACCAACTGATTTCTCATGACAAACAGCAGTTGACAGGCGTTGCCTGGTGAAACGTTGTTGTGATGCCTAGTGTAAGGAGGAGAAGTGCGTACCATCACGTTTCCGACTTTGATAAAAGTCGTATTGTAGCCTATCACGATTGCAGTTTATCGTATCGTGACATTGCTGCTCGCGTTGGTCGAGATCCAATGACTGTTAGCAGAATATGGAATCGAAGGGTAATACGCAACGCCGCGCTGGATCCCAACGGCCTCGTATCACTAGCAGTCGAGATGACGGGCATCTTATCCGCATGGCTGTAACGGATCGTGCAGTCACGTCTCGATCCCTGGGGCAACAGATGGGAACGTTTGGAAGACAACAACCGTCTGCACGAACAGTTCGACGACGTTCGCAGCAGCATGGACTATCAGCTCGGAGACCATAGCTGCGGTTACCCTTAAGCTGCATCACAGACATGAGCGCCTGCGATGGCGTACTCAACGACGAACCTGGGTGCACGAATGGCAAAACGTCATTTTTTGGGATGCATCCAGGTTCTGTTTACAGCATCAGGATGGTCGCATCCGTGTTTGGCGACATCCCGGTGAACGCACATTGGAAGCGTGTATTCGTCATCGCCATACTGGCGTATCACCCGACGTGATGGTATGGAGTGCCATTGGTTTCACGTCTCGGTCACCTCTTGTTCGCATTGACGGCACTTTGAACAGTGGGCGTTACATTTCAGATGTGTTACGACCCGTGGCTCTACCCTTCATTCGATCCCTGCGAAACCCTACATTTCAGCAGGATAATGCACGACTGCATGTTGCAGGTCCTGTACGGGCCTTTGTGGTTACAGAAAATGTTCGACTACTGACCTGACCAGCACATTCTCCAGATCTCTCACCAACTGAAAACGTCTGGTCATTGGTGGCCGAGCAACTGGCTCGTCACAATACTCCAGTGACTACTCTTGATGAACTGTGGTATCGTGTTGAAGCTGCATGGGCAGCTGTACCTGTACACGCCATCCAAGCTCTATTTGACTCAATGCCCAGGCGTATCAAGGCCGTTATTACGGCCAGAGGTGGTTGTTCTGGGTACTGGTTTCTCAGGATCTATGCACCCAAATTGCCTGAAAATGTAATCACATGTCAGTTCTAGTATAATATATTTGTCCAATGAATACCCGTTTATCATCTGCATTTCTTCTTGGTGTAACAATTTTAACGACCAATAGTGTAGGACGCGCTGCTGAACAGGTCACACGGTGAGGCAGCCGACAGCCGTCTAGGGCCCTGGGGTGCTGGCTGGGGCAAGCTGTGCAGTCGGCAGGAAGCAAGAAAGTTTTTCAGATATGTTTAAGTCATCTGTAATGGTATACATCTACATCTGCATGGATACTCTGCATATCACATTTAAGTGCCTGGCAGAGGGTTCATCGAACCACCTTCGCAATTCTCTGTTACTCAAATCTCGTATAGCGCGCGGAAAGAACGAACACCTAAATCTTTCCGTACGAGCTCTGATTTTCCTTATTTTATCGTGGTAAGCATTTTCCCCTATGTAGGTCGGTGTTAAAAAAATATTTTCGCATTCGGAGGAGAAAGTTGGTGATTGGAATTTCGTGAGAAGATTCCGTCGCAACGAAAAACGCCATTCCTTTAATGATGTCCAGCCCAAATCCTGTATCATTTCAGTGACACTCTCTCCCATATTTCGCGATAATACAAAACGTCCAGCCCTTCTTTGAACATTTTCGATGTACTCCGTCAGTCCTATCTGGTAAGTATCCGACACCGCGCTACAGTATTCTAAAAGAGGACGAACTAGCGTAGTGTTGGAAGTCTCCTTAGAAAATCTGTTACATTTTCTAAGTGTCCTGCCAATAAAACGCAGTCTTTGGTTAAACTTCCCCCAACATTTTCTATGTGTTCCTTCCAATTTAAGTTGATCGTAATTGTAATTCCTAGGTATTTAGTTGAATTTACGGCCTTTGTATTTGTCTGATTTTCCGTGTAACCGAAGTTTATCGGATTACTTTTAGCATTCATGTGGATGACCTCACACTTTTCGTTATTTAGGGTCAACTGCCAATTTTCGCACCATTCAGATATCTTTTCTAAATCATTTTGAAATTTTTTTGATCTTCTGATGACTTTATCAGTCGATAAACGACAGCTTCATCTGCAAACCACCTAAGACAACTGCTCAGATTGTCTACCAAATCGTTTATATAGTTAAGGAACAGCAAAGGGCCTATAAAACTACCTTGGGGAACGCCAGAAATCACTTCTGTTTTCCTCGGTGACTTTCCGTCAATTACTACGAACTGTGACCTGGAAGTCACAAATCCAGTCACATAACTGAGACGATATTTCATAAGCACGCAATTTCACTATAAGCCACTTGTGTTGTACAGTGCCAAAAGCCTTATGGTAATTCAGAAATACGGAATCGATCTGAAATCCCTTGTCAATAGCACTCAACGCTTCATGCAAATAAAGAGCTAGTTGTGTTTCAGAAGAACGCTGTTTTCTAAACCCATGTAGACTGTGTGTCACTAGACCGTTTTCAAATGGTTCAAATGGCTCTGAGCACTATGGGACTTAACATCTGTGGTCATCAGTCCCATAGAACTTAGAACTACTTAAACCTAACTAACCTAAGGACATCACACACATCCATGCCCGAGACAGGATTCGAACCTGCGACCGTAGCGGTCACGCGGTTCCTAACTGAAGCGCCCAGAACCGCACGGCCACACAGACCGGCAATAGACCGTTTTCTTCGAGGTAATTCATAATGTTCGAACAGAATATATGTTCCAGAATCCTGCTGCATATCGACGTTATTGATATGGGCCTGTAATTAAGTGGATTACTCCTACTACCTTTCTTGAATATTGGTGTGACCTGTGCAACTTTCCAATCTTTGGGTACGGATCTTTCGTCGAGCGAACGGTTGTATATGATTGTCAAGTATGGAGCTAATGCATCAGCATACTCTGAAAGGAACCTAATTTGTATACAGTCTGGACCAGGAGACTTGCTTTTATTAAGTGATTTAAGTTGCTTCACTACTCCGAGGATATTTACTTCTACGTTACTCATGCTGGCAGCTGTTCTCGATTCGAATTCTGGTATATTTACTTCGTCTTCTTTCGTGAAGGCATTTCGGAAGGCTGTGTTTAGTAACTCTGTTTTGGCAGCGCTGTCTTCGATAGTATCTCCATTGCTATCGCACAGAGAAGGCATTGATTGGTTCTTGCCGCTAACATACTTCACATACGGCCAGAATCTCTTTGGATTTTCTGCCAGGTTTCGAGACAAAGTTTCGGTGTGGAAACTGTTATAAGCATCTCGCATTGAAGTTCGCAACAGTGTTCTAACGCGATTTGTGTACCAAGGAGGATCAGCTCCGTCGTTTGTTAATTTATTTGGTATAAATCTCTCAATTGCTGCCGATGCTATTTCTCTAAATTCAAGCCAGATCTGGTCCACACTTATGTCATTAATTTGGGAGGAGTAGAGATTATCTCTCAGGAAGGAGTCAAGTGAATTTTTATCTGCTTTTTTGAATAGATATATTTTTCGTTTATTTTTGGAGGATTTGGGGGTTACAATATTCCGTCTCGCTACGACAACCCTGTGTTCACTAATCCCTGTATACATTTTGATGCTCGTTATTAGCTCAGGATTATTTGTTGCCAAGAGGTCAAGTGTGTTTTCACAACCATTTACTATTCACGTGGGCTCATGAACTAACTGCTCGAAATAATTTTCAGAGGATGCGTTTAGCACAATTTCGGATGATATTTTATGCGTACCCCCGGAATTAAACATGTAATTTCGCCCACATATCGAGGGTTAATTAAAGTCACCACCAACTATAATCATATGAGTCAGGTACGTGTTTGAAATGAAGTGTTACGTGTTTACTTACGTGATCGGAATGAAAAAGGCACCGCAATTGTTTAAATATTCTACGTATTCTAATCGATTTTCTGACAAAATCTTTAAATAAACTTTATTCTACGTACCGCCTTGTATCCCATAAATTGTTTAAATAAACAATATTCCACACATTGTCTAAATTGTTTAACAAACACGTTGTTTAAATTGTTTAACAATCTACATCTACATCTACATTTACATTTATACTCCGCAAGCCACCCAACGGTGTGTGGCGGAGGGCACTTTACGTGCCACTGTCATTATCTCCCTTTCCTGTTCCAGTCGCGTATGGTTCGCGGGAAGAACGACTGTCTGAAAGCCTCTGTGCGCGCTCTAATCTCTCTAATTTTACATTCGTGATCTCCTCGGGAGGTATAAGTAGGGGGAAGCAATATATTCGATACCTCATCCAGAAACGCACCCTCTCGAAACCTGGCGAGCAAGCTACACCGCGATGCAGAGCGCCTCTCTTGCAGAGTCTGCCACTTGAGTTTGTTAAACATCTCCGTAACGCTATCACGGTTACCAAATAACCCTGTGACGAAACGCGCCGCTCTTCTTTGGATCTTCTCTATCTCCTCCGTCAACCCGATCTGGTACGGATCCCACACTGATGAACAATACTCAAGTATAGGTCGAACGAGTGTTTTGTAAGCCACCTCCTTTGTTGATGGACTACATTTTCTAAGGACTCTCCCAATGAATCTCAACCTGGTACCCGCCTTACCAACAATTAATTTTATATGATCATTCCACTTCAAATCGTTCCGCACGCATACTCCCAGATATTTTACAGAAGTAACTGCTACCAGTGTTTGTTCCGCTATCATATAATCATACAATAAAGGATCCTTCTTTCTATGTATTCGCAATACATTACATTTGTCTATGTTAAGGGTCAGTTGCCACTCCCTGCACCAAGTGCCTATCCGCTGCAGATCTTCCTGCATTTCGCTACAATTTTCTAATGCTGCAACTTCTCTGTATACTACAGCATCATCCGCGAAAAGCCGCATGGAACTTCCGACACTATCTACTAGGTCATTTATATATATTGTGAAAAGCAATGGTCCCATAACACTCCCCTGTGGCACGCCAGAGGTTACTTTAACGTCTGTAGACGTCTCTCCATTGATAACAACATGCTGTGTTCTGTTTGCTAAAAACTCTTCAATCCAGCCACACAGCTGGTCTGATATTCCGTAGGCTCTTACTTTGTTTATCAGACGACAGTGCGGAACTGTATCGAACGCCTTCCGGAAGTCAAGGAAAATGGCATCTACCTGGGAGCCTGTATCTAATATTTTCTGGGTTTCATGAACAAATAATGCGAGTTGGGTTTCACACGATCGCTGTTTCCGGAATCCATGTTGATTCCTACATAGTAGATTCTGAGTTTCCAAAAACGACATGATACTCGAGCAAAAGACATGTTCTAAAATTCTACAACAGATCGACGTCAGAGAGATAGGTCTATAGTTTTGCGCATCTGCTCGACGACCCTTCTTGAAGACTGGGACTACAATATTCCATACACTGTGATCGTTCAATCAATATTTCCAGAAGCGTGAGGGGGCAGAGAAAGCTGAAGGATATAGATCTAATTAATTAAGTAATTAGTCCATCAATTTGATACAGTGGTAGTGGGCAGGTATTCGAATAACCGAAGCAGTTCGTGAATACTGAAGCAGTATTCCATTTTTCTGGCCAATTTCTTTTCAATCAGTTTAATTAATTAGTCAGTTAATTTGATATCAGAAATGATGCCAGGTTTCTAAGTGGGTGGAGAGAGGGTGTGGATGACATGGAAAACCAATTAATCGAACAATGGATCATCCCCAAGGGGTCGCAATCCTCTTAGCAGAACAATAGGTTAAGAACCTGTCAATCAAAAGAGGCATGTGTTTCCCTGAATGTATACTTGCGCCTGAATGTAGACACCCTGCACTAACAAATTGTGCTGATGTCTGCTTTGTTGTCCTTCTTGTCCTTTCGGTGCAGATACAAACCATATTCGAACTCTTGCTGGCATCGGCAAAACTCCGCGAGTAATGTGGATCGTGTGTAGGAGCACTACATGAGTAGAGTGCGGAAAGACTTTAAATTTAGGTCTAATGGGAGGTGTGCTTGGGTAGGCCATAACAATTGTGATGACCACTGTGTCCAAATGGCACAGTCGGCTCTATGCAGTGATAGCATGCAAAACTGCCCCATGAACAGCCCAGCTGCCGGCAGGAGTGGCCGAGCTGTTCTATGCGCTACATTCTGGAACCACGTGACCGCTACGGTCGCAGGTTCGAATCGTGCCTCGGGCATGGATGTGTGTGATGTCCTTAGGTTAGTTAGGTTTAAGTAGTTCTAAGTTCTAGGGGACTGATGACCTCAGCAGTTAAGCCCCATAGTGCTCAGAGCCATTTGAACCATTTTTTGAACAGCCCAGCACTCCGCTCTCAGAATTTTTTACTTCCATGTTGCTGTATGTGTGTGTAGAGTCCACTGATAACGTAGATCATGGCGCACTCTTACCACGATGCAAGGATCAAAGTAACGTTTCAGGCTGAACATCCAAGGGCGAGGGCCCTTTAAGTTGAGCAGTTCATATGAGACGATCTCTGTTTGAACCCCTGGACGTGATCAGAAAATATTTTTCCATGACAGGCATTGTTGTATACATCAAGATGTTGATGGATGCGATATGTGTTGAAGTTATCCTATGACATGCCACTGGACTAAAATTTGAACACTCAGGTAGTCATGTAGGTGTGGTATTCAGTCTCTGGACGTTGAGGGGGTTTGGGCTCCCATTCAAAGTACCTCCAGAAGTAGTCATCACCATTTTCCAACCACATGTCTTGGGTCACCTTGTGGAGGAATGGCAAACATTTATGACCTACTCCATGTTAAATGGCGTCTGGCAGATCATAACTGAGCTGACATGTCCAACATATGATACAGACATGTATAGAGTGTAGCACAGAACCCTGCCATGTCAGGATATCCCTGAAACCTTATCAATGCCACCCAACACAGCACACCACTCTGAGGACACCAGCATGGTTTCACCTCCAATGCTTCTACCGGGACCATCCAATCCCAGGACTGTGATGGAAGACCCAGTTCAAGCCATGGACGTGGAACTAGATGTCGTTCCCACTTCTTTCTTTACCCTGACGGGTATGGCATCGGATGATGGGTGACCACATTCTATTTTGGAACAACACATCCAGAAACAACTCTCAGACGATACCCTGCTTCAGATGCCTGAATCAAGAAAGTGGGCATGGGTGTGTGTGTTGTCCTTAGCGTAATTACAGAGTAGATGGTGTCTCGGAACTTGGCCAATTTGAGAAGGGATCTAATGGTGACAAGATTCATTTTTGCGACATGATATCGCTGTGTACAGTCACTTGCAGTCAATGCAGAAGGCATGATGGAATCATCCGGCAGATGTAGACCCACTGGATCTGCCGCAGTGGCCATGATTACTGGCAGGGCACCAGCTCATGCGTCTCAGTTAGGTGTACCCATGCTTCCACGTTGAGATAGGTGCTATATTCCATCCATTTTGACGTATTACTACCTGTGTTGAAAGTGCGCTCTTCATTTCCTTATGTGTTGTGTGTTGGAAGCCTATAGCGCCTGCAGTGAGAGTACTTTTTTGATGTAATTAAGGTGGTATCAGCAAATAGTTTTTTTCCTTTGCAGCATGTAAACTCCATAGTTTGCAATTTCATATGTATCTGTGAATATTACGTTTCTCTCTGTTTTTGTTAACCATGGAAAGTAAAGCGCAATCACCGAGCACACAAATGTAGGTACATCCAATTAAAGAAACCTTTGAACTTTATATGTTGTGTATCTATTAAGCAGTATTATTATTGGTGAGTGTCTGAATCATACACAAAAACGTTTAGACTATGTGACATTGTGCTATACCACATCTCACTACCATGTCACCACTCATTAGGTGTGCAGATCACTTTTACATTACAGATAGTGACTTTTATCTCTCTGGTTCAGCACCACTAGTACTACAGCTGCATAGACTTGTGTTCACTATCTTATTTCGGATCATTACATCATAGATGATAAGACAGCATTATCAAATAATGTACACATGTTGTGCAGTGCACCTTACACATTTTTGTCTAAGTACTTTCCACATTTCAATCACAGGCTGGTCATACATCTTTTTTTTCTTCAAAACTGAAACAAGTAGCAAGTACCTACACTGTTCTACATTATATCATATGGCATACATTCGTTGAACCAAACCTTCTATTAAATATACTTTGGCGACCACCTGTTCATCGGAAAATAAATGTTTCTTAACGAGACGCCGTTTCATGTTGAACGTAAGTATGTAATGACAGTGTTATCAGCTACGTGCAATACACACTGTCGAGTTATCTGACATTGCAGTGCAACTTCGTACACACTTAAATGAAATAAACACTGATTAGGTAACAACCAAATCACATAACATAAATTTTGTCTTCCAAAAAAGTGGCTTTCTCCTTTATTTAAGCATAGATTCAAACTGTTGACCATGGACTGAAAGGCACATTCGCAGTTGCCATTCGAAAGAACGATGAACAGAGGTCATTACAGTGGGTGATATGGTAGAGCATGGACTGGTGATTCGACGACATGTATCAGCTGACGTAGTTGGGGCTTCGTCATAGTCTGCATCTTTGAGTGCTTCCCAAAAAAAGAAATCAGGAGGTGTCAAATCGAGAGACCTCGCAGGTCATTTCACAACAGAATTTCGTCCTCTCCAACGTGCGGGAAAGTTCTCATTTAGTATTTGCGTTGCATCACGGGACGAGTGAGCTGGACAACCGTCGTGTGACATCCACGTACACTGTCGAATATCCAGTGGTAACTCTTCTGGAAGAACCAGTGGAATGTTCGTCAGGAAGTGGGCGCACGATTGTCCATTTAGAACGCCTGAGCTGATGGAAGTCCTACAATATAATTTCCTATGATGCCGCACCATACGTTTACGCTCCACGGCCTGACGAAACCAGCATCGATTCTCGGCTGCCCAGTAGTGCGTGTTATGCAAATTTACATTAGTGTGTTTAGTAAACGTTGCTTCATCGGTAAATAGCATACTCTGGGAAAACGTAGCGTCCTCTCTCAGTTGCTGAGGGACAAACCGACAAAGTTCTGTTCGAAATCAGGGTTGTCAAGTGCCTGATGAAGTGACAGATGATAGGGATGAAAATTCTGTCGATGCAGGATGCAAATGACACTCGTCTGGCTCATTATACATTCCTTGGCTCAAAAATGGCTCTGAGCACTATGGGACTTAACTGCTGTGGTCATCAGTCCCATTCCTTGGCAATATGTGTCCTACCACTATGCGGATTCATTAACGTCGTAGCCAGAACAGCTTCTTCCCGTTCTCTGTCAGTTGTAGGCTTCTTTCTTGTCCTCTTTTAGATGTTCAAGCAACCTGTCCGCACTAGCGCCTTTATAATTCGTGCAACTGCTTGAGCGTCGGAAATTGGCCATCCGGATGGATAGCCCTATCGCTGCACTATTTTTACGGCATTTCTTTTACATTCCCGTATAAGTCAGTATATCCAACTTCTCATTGATGTACATGTCTGCAAGTAATGAATGTTGAAGCAGAAATGTATTGACATTGTGGTACAGCATAGCACGAGAGCTGTAATTGGCGGTATTTGCACCGCTAATGTCGATTCGGGCCACCGTGCTCTCACATTCCAGGACATATCTCGAATTTTTTTACGATGGGTTTCAACGTCAACATTAACAAACGCTATATCACTGTAATTGTCTTCTCAAGAGCTATCGAAGAGCTTATAAAAAGTATACGGTTCCATTTTTTAAAAAAAGAACTTGATTCATTATCTCTGTTAATACCAATGCTAAAAACATTAAACAAAGAAAAAAATGCGTGCCTCTCGACGATCTAACATTTGCCAAAAACCGCGTTTCGATATATTTAACCTTTCACGAAATAAAAGGGGTGTTACGTCTTTCGTGACTCACCCCGTATACACTGAAGAGCCAAAGAACCTGACACACCTGTCTAATATCGTGTATGGTCTCCGCGAGTACGAAGAAGTGACGCAGCAAGCCGTGGCATGGACTCGACTAATTTCTGAAGCAGGGCTGGAGGGAATTGACGCCATGAATCCTGTAGGGCTGTCCATAAATCCGTAAGAGTACGAGGGGGTGGAGATCTCTTCTGAATAGCACGCTACAAGGCATCTCAGATACAATAATGTTCACGTTTGAGGAGTTTGCAGGCCAGCGGAAGTATTTAAACTTAGAAGAGTGTTCCTTGAGCCACTCTGTAGCAATTCTGGACGTATGGGGTGTGTTGCATTGTTCTACTGGGATTGTCCAAGTCCGTCGGAATGCACAATGGATATGAATTGATGCAGGTGATCAGACAGGATGCTTACGTACGCGTCACCTGTCAGAGTCGTAGCTAGACGTATCAGGTGCCCCATATCACTCTAATTGCACATGCTCCACACCATTCCGGAGCCTCTACCAGCTTGAACAGTCCCCTGCTGACATGCAGGGTTCATGGATTCATGAGGTTATCTCCATATCCGTACACGTCCATCTGTTCGATACAATTTGAAACGAGATTCGTCCGACAAGGCAACATTTTTCCAGTCATCAACAGTCCAATGTCGGTGCTGACGGGCCCAGGCGACGCGTAAAGCTTTGTGTCATACAGTCGTCAAGGGTACACTAGTGGTCCTTCGGCTCCAAAAGCCCATATCGATGATGTTTCGCTGAATGGTTCGCATGCTGACACTTGTTGATGGCCCAGCATTGAAATCTGCAGTAATTCGCGGAAGGGATGCACTTCTGTCACGTTGAACTATTGTCTTCCGTCGTCGTTGTTCCCGTTCTTGCAGGAACTTTTTCCGGCCGAAGCGACCTCGGAGACTTGATGTTTTACCGGGTCCCTGATATTCACGGTACACACGTGAAATGGCCGTACGAGAAAATCCCCACTTCATCGCTACCTCGGAGATACTGTGTCCCATCGATCGTGCGCCGACTATCACACCAGGTTCAAACTCACTTAAATCTTGATAACCTGCCAATGTAGCAGCAGCAACCGATCTAACAACTGCGCCAGACACTTTCTGTCTTATATAGGCGTTGCCGACCGCATCAGTTTCTTTGGCACTTGACTGTACATACATCCTGTTAGTGTATTTCCTACTTCCTCCTCTGTCCGTGTCCTGCTGTCCTCCTTTCTCTCCATGTGCTTCTCACCCTTATCTATGTCCACCTGCAACTCTGCTCTTCCCCCTATCTGTATTCATCACTTTCTTCTCCCCTCTAAGCACATCTCCCCCTCTCTATATTCACCTCCTCACCCACTCAAAGGCAATTCCCTCCTCCTCCCCTCTCTCTGTCAGTCTCCTCCTCCCTCACTCTGTGTCCATCTTCTCCTATCCCTCTCCCTGCTTATCTGGTCTTCCCCTCCCCCTCCCCCTATCTCTCTGTCTATGGGCTTCACCTCTCCCTCTGTTCATCTGCCCCTTGCCCTCTCTCTGTTCATCACCTCCTTCCCCATTAAAGTACAGTCCCCTCCCTCTCTAAGAGATGTGCATCTCCACACCCACTATAATTCAATCCTTCTCTCTGTCAGTTCTGACTACCTCTCTGCATTGTTTCCTACTCCCTCCCTCTCTCTGTCCATATTTTCCATTTGCCTTTCTCTGTCAATTTCCTCAACCACTCTTTCTGTGCACTTCCTTCTCCCCTGTCTGTGTCCCTGTCCCCCTTTATTCTCTCTGTCCATTTCCTCTTCCCCCCCCCCCCCCAATTGAAGCAAGCCAAGCGCCAAGCGCTGTATCGTGTGTGAGATATACAGGTTGTTACAAAAAGGTACGGCCAAACTTTCAGGAAACATTCCTCACACACAAATAAAGAAAAGATGTTATGTGGACATGTGTCCGGAAACACTTAATTTCCATGTTAGAGCTCATTTTAGTTTCGTCCACCTACGCTCAATGGAGCACGTTATCATGATTTCATACGGCATGCTCTACCTCTGCTGTTAGAACATGTGCCTTTACAATTACGACACAACATGTGGTTCATGCACGATGGAGCTCCTGCACATTTCAGTCGAAGTGTTCGTACGCTTCTCAACAACAGATTCGGTGACCGATGGATTGGTAGAGGCGGACCAATTCCATGGTCTCCACGCTCTCCTGACCTCAACCCTCTTGACTTTCATTTATGGGGGCACTTGAAAGCTCTTGTCTACGCAACCCCGGTACCAAATGTAGAGACTCTTCGTGATCGTATTGTGGACGGCTGTGATACAATACGCCATTCTCCAGGGCTGCATCAGCGCATCAGGGATTCCATGCGACAGAGGGTGGATGCATGTATCCTCGCTAACGGAGGACATTTTGAATATTTCCTGTAACAAAGTGTTTGAAGTCACGCTGGTATGTTCTGTTGCTGTGTGTTTCCATTCCATGATTAATGTGATTTGAAGAGAAGTAATAAAATGAGCTCTAACATGGAAAGTAAGCGTTTCCGCACACAAGTGCACATAACATATTTTCTTTCTTTGTGTGTGAGGAATGATTCCTGAAAGTTTGGCCGTACCATTTTGTAACACCCTGTAGAGGTGAGCGAGTGTGCCGGGACTTACCCCAGTTCGCTGCTAGTAGCGCCACGTCACCTTAACGGCTTAACGCGTCTGCGCGTAGCGCGCAACTATTGCACCACAATTATTAAGTATGAAATTGAAAATCAAAATGTATGTTTAAAACTTTGTTAAAATATAGTTTAGTGTTATAATGTTCCAAATACCAAGTCTTTATGTTCTAGAGCTAACAGTTTACGTAAAAATGCCGTTTCAAGAGAAAAATAAGTGGTGCTAAATAATGAAGCTATAAAGCCAGAATTTGGTAAGAAGGTGCAAGTAGAGCTCATAAATAAGTGGTGCAGGTTTTCAAAACCATAAAACAAAAATAACACCGGAATCCTCGTTTATAGGAAAAATCAGAGGCGCTAAATAATGGACTTAGAAACATGAAAATTTGTTTTATGTTTCATTTCACCCCCAAAATAATAACTGAGGGACCCCGTTAAGCTAGCTTATATAGTTTTTGAGTATTGAAGTAAAACCCAATTTTGTAACTAAAGTATACCCAATCATAGTAGATTAAGTACCTGTAATTCAAATGATAAGAGAATTTTGGTTAAAGTGAATGATAAAACATAACAAATGATAAAGCTATACCAAATTTGAGAGTTGTAGTATTAATAACTGCTGACATAAGTTTTAGTAAAGATATGGTTCAGAGGTAACGATCTACCGTTAGTTCCACTATGAAATTTCTAGAAGGCAAAGTTTTCATTCTAGCAAGCTGAAACTTTTTCATTGATTTCAAACAACTTAACTGAGTACAAATAAAAATTAAGAGGTTTCTGAAGTAATTTGTAACTATATTATTAAAGTTTATGTGCCCGACAAAGCGGTCGTTCACAGGCTGCTGCAGTATGCAGATAGCCGTAGACAACAGACGTTCCCTCGGCCGTCCGCTCCGGCACCTATATAAATACAGCCCGAGAGGCAGGTAGAGAAGGTTAGCTTCGCACTCAGCTACTGTAAGATCCAAGTCTGTCAAACGTCGGGTCACGCTCTGCCTCGGATGACGTCAGAGCCGAACTGTGACAAAGGGCGTATTTTGCGGTAAAAACGAATAGTGAACTCGCGAGGACTGTACACCGTCCTGGTTGGTTGGTTGTTTGGGGAAGCAGACCAGACAGCGTGGTCATCGGTCTCATCGAATTAGGGAAGGATGGGGAAGGAAGTCGGCCGTGCCCTGTCAGAGGAACCATCCCGGCATTTGCCTGGAGTGATTTAGGGAAATCACGGAAAACCTAAATCAGGATGGCCGGACGCGGGATTGAGCCGTTGTCCTCCCGAATGGTACACCGTCCTGGATCGCTTAGAATTTGCCATAGTAACTGTTAGTGTGCCGTCCTTGAGAATTACAATTCATCGTGGCAAGTGGTGGCTTTATTTCCATTTTTATGCCGAGCATTAATTTTGAACATTTATTGCAAACTTCCATTGAGTAATTTTAGCCAGGGCGAAAGACAATCGGGTAGGAACGTACCGTAGAGGTCGCCTCTGAGCTGATAAATGTGCTGTTAGAATAGAAAGACTTGCTTTCAATTGAAAATGTCGAATTTCCAAGTGTTGTATGGGATAAACTTTATGCAATATAATTTTGATTTAAAATCATAGTCCTGATCCCACCAAGAAATAGGAAAATAGAAACTTTTCTTTCAGTGGGCTGGACCAGAATGTGGCCGTGCAGACTGGAAACTACGGTCAGTATGTTTCTCTTCGCTTTCTGGCTGACCAGTAAATTACACTCCTGGAAATTGAAATAAGAACACCGTGAATTCATTGTCCCAGGAAGGGGAAACTTTATTGACACATTCCTGGAGTCAGATACATCACATGATCACACTGACAGAACCACAGGCACATAGACACAGGCAACAGAGCATGCACAATGTCGGCACTAGTACAGTGTATATCCACCTTTCGCAGCAATGCAGGCTGCTATTCTCCCATGGAGACGATCGTAGAGATGCTGGATGTAGTCCTGTGGAACGGCTTGCCATGCCATTTCCACCTGGCGCCTCAGTTGGACCAGCGTTCGTGCTGGACGTGCAGACCGCGTGAGACGACGCTTCATCCAGTCCCAAACATGCTCAATGGGGGACAGATCCGGAGATCTTGCTGGCCAGGGTAGTTGACTTACACCTTCTAGAGCACGTTGGGTGGCACGGGATACATGCGGACGTGCATTGTCCTGTTGGAACAGCAAGTTCCCTTGCCGGTCTAGGAATGGTAGAACGATGGGTTCGATGACGGTTTGGATGTACCGTGCACTATTCAGTGTCCCCTCGACGATCACCAGTGGTGTACGGCCAGTGTAGGAGATCGCTCCCCACACCATGATGCCGGGTGTTGGCCCTGTGTGCCTCGGTCGTATGCAGTCCTGATTGTGGCGCTCACCTGCACGGCGCCAAACACGCATACGACCATCATTGGCACCAAGGCAGAAGCGACTCTCATCGCTGAAGACGACACGTCTCCATTCGTCCCTCCATTCACGCCTGTCGCGAAACCACTGGAGGCGGGCTGCACGATGTTGGGGCGTGAGCGGAAGACGGCCTAACGGTGTGCGGGACCGTAGCCCAGCTTCATGGAGACGGTTGCGAATGGTCCTCGCCGATACCACAGGAGCAACAGTGTCCCTAATTTGCTGGGAAGTGGCGGTGCGGTCCCCTACGGCACTGCGTAGGATCCTACGGTCTTGGCGTGCATCCGTGCGTCGCTGCGGTCCGGTCCCAGGTCGACGGGCACGTGCACCTTCCGCCGACCACTGGCGACAACATCGATGTACTGTGGAGACCTCACGCCCCACGTGTTGAGCAATTCGGCGGTACGTCCACCCGGCCTCCCGCATGCCCACTATACGCCCTCGCTCAAAGTCCGTCAACTGCACATACGGTTCACGTCCACGCTGTCGCGGCATGCTACCAGTGTTAAAGACTGCGATGGAGCTCCGTATGCCACGGCAAACTGGCTGACACTGACGGCGGCGGTGCACAAATGCTGCGCAGCTAGCGCCATTCGACGGCCAACACCGCGGTTCCTGGTGTGTCCGCTGTGCCGTGCGTGTGATCATTGCTTGTACAGCCCTCTCGCAGTGTCCGGAGCAAGTATGGTGGGTCTGACACACCGGTGTCAATGTGTTCTTTTTTCCATTTCCAGGAGTGTAGTTGCCAGGCTCGCGTGAGAAAAACGGCGAACAAACAAATGATTAACTTTTACCCGCCGCCCCACACACTGTCTCTCTCCAAGTTATCACCCCCTCCGAAATAGCAGGCTGGTAGTTCTTACCACCACAGTATTTCTGTCCACATAGCAACTAATATGTATACCAAGTTTGTTTGAAATCGATCCAAGGGTTTGCCAGAGTACGTATATGTGACATATATTTCACATATATTTATCATATTTCACACATATTTGTACATATATGTCGCATCGTTTTCACGCATCTCAGTCCTTATGACGTCATATCTTCTGAATAATATGTCATACAAATGCATAACTTTGCAGATATATTCAGTAGTATATTTGGATAGTGTCTGCGAAATGTGTGGCGAATAGAGTTAATAGTAAGACGTAACAAATTAAAACGTCGTGCATGATGCGGCAGCTTTTATGCATCTGAGTGTTTATGACACCATATCTCCTGATCTATGTGCCGTACAATGATATAATTTTGTTGGTACATTTAGTAGCATATGCGAATAATGCCCGCGAAGTGTGCTACGAATAGAATTAGTAGTAAAGAATTAATAAATTTAAACGTCATACCTGATGCTGCAGTTTTACTGCATGAACAGCGAAAAAGATGTAAGCGATAAATATTTTTCCGTTCGTCATTTTCTGGGGGTTTTCAGTTAAAAAGTTTCGTAAATGTTTGATTTTGTGTGTAGAGTTTGTTGCAAGTCCCTAAGTACATTAATTCTCAAATATGGGATGAATGAATTCTGGCTATTCACGCATCGTGGACTAAATAATTTTTTACCCCCACTCCCACCCCTTTGAAAGGTAGGTAGGTGGTTCTTATTCTTACAGCAGTTCTATTCAGACAATACGTAATATGTGAAGCAAGTGTGGTTGAAACTGGTCCAGTGGTTTAGGAGGAGACGTGGAACACACACACACACACACACACACACACACACACACACACATATATATATATATATATATATATATATATATATATATATATATATATATATAGGGTGTCCCAGCTATCTTGTCCACCCAAAATATCTCTGGAACAATAACAGCTATTGGAAAACGACTTTCACCAGTATCAATGTAGGGGTGGGGCCCATGAATGTACATATTTGGAAACATTCTAAAACGAAAGCATATGTGTTTTTTTAACACAAACTTATGTTTTTTTAAATGGACCTCCTATATTTTTTCTTCAGCAATTCATAGCATGACAAAGCACATACACAATGGCGTTGATTGCATCGCAATATTCCCATTACATCCTGAGATATTGAGACGCGAAGTTGACGCTTGAAACACCCGACATGCGCTGCTAGC
Organism: Schistocerca cancellata; assembly: GCF_023864275.1. Taxonomy (NCBI): domain Eukaryota; kingdom Metazoa; phylum Arthropoda; class Insecta; order Orthoptera; family Acrididae; genus Schistocerca; species Schistocerca cancellata. The sequence goes on along the minus strand of NC_064629.1, from coordinate 118,415,578 downwards.
GCACGTCCTGAGGCTCAGGCGTGAACCCCATGCTGCCCGTAATCGCGATGTGACTGACATGTGTAACCACACCTCCATACTTATCAAGAGATCCGAAACGAATAATACGGTCTGCTGCCATCAACTCTCATAAGCACATAATGGTTTCCCTCTTGCACGTTTTACGTATCTACGTACACAATATGAACCAGTACCGATCGGTGTACACCCGTCAGGTTGTCTTATTGATCCTGCACACCCAAAATAAGCTTTATCTAATGCGTTATATGACCCATTGTGCCTGTCGCGCAGGGCCTGGCTCTATCTAGTCAAGTGTCCAACGTAGTTCCCACTACTGCCACAGTTACCACTTCGCCTTGTTTATGATTTGCGACCCATGCAAACTCCTGGACTCCACCACCCTCCGAGCATCCCATTTGTTGTTGCTTTGGCGTGCAGTACACCGCTTGCCAGTGTAGTCGTGCATCAGAGTAATCTAGTGACGGCACGGAGGTAGTACACATTGCGAATAAACGTTGTGTTGTGGAACTTATACTGTACAGTATAATGTACACACATGAAGATATGGTAGAAAAGCTGCTGATCTACGGAGAATGTACGTTGACGGGAAATAAGTTATGAGATTGCTTGTTTGTTGATAGTACTGTTAGCGAACATTATGATTATTAAGTTAATATGTCTGTTTTCTACCCTACTCCACATACCTGTACTGTACCCTGTTGTAGGTGGACGAAATGCTGTTCAGGCAGAACGACTGTACAGAAGACGATTCCCTGACAAGCCATCGCCTTCGCGCCGGATGTTTGGTCGTCTCACATCTCGTCTACGTGAAACGGGAAGCTTAAATCCAAGACCTCGACATCGTCCTAGAACACACAGAGACGAACGTGCTGAAGTTGCTGTGCTCGCTACCATAGCTGTGAATCCTCAAATCAGCACACGTCAAATTGAACGTGAAGTTGGTGTGTCGAAATCAAGTGCACAGTGTATTCTTAAACGTCATAAATTTCATGCTTACCATGTTCATTTACACCAGGATCTTCATGGAAATGACTTCCGCAATAGGGTAACATTTTGTCGTTGGGCTCAGCAAAAACTTCTGACTAATCCAAATTTTTTTGCAGATGTTCTCTTTACCAACGAGGCATCATTCTCCAACAAAGGAATTGTCAATATGAGGAATATGCATTAATGGTCCGCAGACAATCCAAAATGGCTCCGTCAGGTAGAGCATCAACGTCCGTGGAAAGTTAATGTTTGGTGTGGTATTATTGGAGATACCATTATCGGACCTTTCTTTATAAATGGCATCCAAAATGGCAGACAATACTCCAGATTTATACGACACAATCTTCCTGTTCTCTTGGACACCGTACCTCTGACCCGGAGAATGGTCATGTGGCATCAGCATGACGGATGCCCTGCACATAACGCCTTACGAGCACGACAACTTCTGAACCGTAAGTTCCCTGGTAGGTGGATTGGACGAGGTGGCCCAGTTAGGTGGCCTGCCCGATCTCCGGACCTTACACCGCTGCATTATTTTCTTTGGGGAGCAGTGAAGGATGCTGTTTACCAACACGAACCAACAACACCAGAGGACATGAAGCAACGCATTATTGATGCTTGTACAGCCATCAAAGAGGAAACAGTAGCACGAAGTAGGGCATCCTTCATCCGCAGAGTGACCCAATGTATGCAAGCCAATGGGCATCACTTTGAGCATGAGATGTGAACGCTATGTTCAGTATGTAGTGCTGGTATCACAGTGGAAGTTTCTACAAAGGGCCATTTTACCCAGTGAGGTTAAGAAACATTTGTTTGCAACAATTTGTCATTTAACGCATTAGATAAACATAACATTGATAATTATGTGATAATAAAACTAACTGGTTAAACATGTTTACATTCATCTTCTATGTCCTACCTGAACTTCCCAAATCAAAACGTTTTTACCTTAACAACGGTAAAACTTTTAGTCCACTTGCTCGTTTCACTAAAACCATCCCCATGAATTTTACTATTACGAGTGAATGATTAACTGTCACTTGCGCTAGATCTACAGTAAAGTAAAGTTTTAACGTTGAACGGCATTACCTTTTTAGCAACGGATTAACGATAAGCGAAGTTAAATTTGTGACTAACGTTGCGGTACACAGATATGTTACAGAACCGCATCACCCCTAGCCTATGGGATAAATACCTGCTGGAATGTACGACGTTAATGTAGGATGGCAGCAGACCGTATTATTCGTTTCGGACCTCTTGATAAGTATGGAAGTGTGATTACGCATGTCAATCACATCGCGATTACGGGCAGCATGGGGTTCACGCCTGAGCCTCAGGACGTGTGCTAGCAGCGCATGTCGGGTGTTTCAAGCGTCAACTTCGCGTCTTAATATCTCGGGATGTAATGGGAATATTGCGATGCAATCAACGCCATTGTGTATGTGCTTTGTCATGCTATGAATTGCTGAAGAAAAAATATAGGAGGTCCATTAAAAAAAACATAAGTTTGTGTTAAAAAACACATATGCTTTCGTTTTAGAATGTTTCCAAATATGTACATTCATGGGCCCCAGCCCTACATTGATACCGGTGAAAGTCGTTTCCCAATAGCTGTTATTGTTCCAGAGATATTTTGGGTGGACGAGATAGCTGGGACACCCTGTATATATAAGGCTGAACTCGCACTGACCAACCGAGATAATTGTAGAGAATTGGCTCGATATTTATCAGAACTACTCAACTTCCAGGAGACCACATCAAGTTGGCCCAAAGAGACTCCCACACAAGTAAACCCAGAATCTCCACCACTTACCAAAGAAGAAATCCATAGACACATCTTGAGACTCAAGAATAACAGGGCGTCTGGATAAGATGGTATAGTTGCAGAACTATTGAAAAACATAGGCCAAAATACACTTGAGGACCTCACACAAATCATCATAGACATCTGGAAACGCAAAAGGTACCTGAAGAATGGAAATGTGCACTCATCCGTCCGTTACACAAGAAAGGTGACAGAACATATGTCAATAACTACAGAGAGATTTCTCTGCTTGAAATAACATACAAACTTCTATCAGTGTGCCTTCTTCAAAGAACACAAAAACAGCTTGAAAACAAAACGGGTGACTATCAAGCCGGTATCCGACCGGGGCGTTGTTGTGTTGAACAAATTTCAATTTGAAGATGCTATTGAAGTACACAGCAACCCGAAACCTCTCCGATCATCTGTATGTTCGCCGACTTCAAGAAGGCATATGATTCGGTCGATCGACAGTCCCTAGTTAACATCTTAGAAGAACTAGGGCTTGATCGAAAGGCATTAACACTCATCAAGGAAACACTCACGGGCACGAAGTCAAAAGTGAAATTCATGGGCGAATTGTCAGAGCCCTTTGAGATAAAGACCGGTGTGCGAGAAGGTGATTGATTGTCACCACTGCTCTTCAACCTTGTTCTGGATAAAGTCGTCCGAGAATGGGAGAGAGAACTGAAAACCAAGGGCCGCTGAAGACCCATTCAACTCGGACGAAAGAATAATGACATCAAGGTCGGTTGTTTAGCTTTCACAGACGACCTAACGATACTAGCGGCCAGCGAAAATACAGCGATGAAACAGACTGAAGTCCTCAAGGAATACGCTGAGAAAACTGGACTACAAATTTTATTCGAGAAGATCAAGTTCATTCGCACTAAATTTGAAATTCAGGAACTGAACACAAAATACGGGCAGATCAAAAGAATTCCACAATTCAAATATCTCGGTGAGATCATAGAATCAACAGGGTTGGAAAAGGAAGCACAGGAAGATCGGTTACAAAAGCTCAAATGAGCATATAGGAGAATGCGTGAAATCAACAGCAAGAAAAGTATGTCCATTGATACAAAGATCAAACATTATAATACAGTGATTAAACCTGAAGTGCTGTACGCGAGCGAAACCTTGCTACTTAATAGAAAAGGCGATCTGGAGGACATCTTGACGGAGGAACAAAAGATCATGAGGAAAATGCTGGGACCAGATAAAACAGAAGAGGGATGCAGACTCAAATCGTGCAAAGCAACAGAAGAACTGTCGAACCGTGCCGCAGATATTAGGAAACGAAGGCTGAAATTCTATCAATACATTAATACACTCCCATCTTCAAGGCTAACTCACAAGATTTTGACATACACAGCAAAACTGAAGAACATTACATGGATAGAAGAAGTGAAAAATGACTTGGAAAAGTCACAGATAGTAACATCGGACATACTAGACAGGAAACATTACCGTCAGAAGATAAATAGATGGGTTGTAAAGCCAGAGAAGGAAGTCCCTAAAAGATCAGGTCAGAAGAAAGGACGAAAGCACATAGCGAAAGAATGAAAGCTATTAGAAAGGCGAATCATAAATGTAATGCGTGATCCGACATGGTCCATACGCACATAATAATAATACACAAGGCTGAAATGGAAACTGATCTCTCATACGATGTAGCTATCTCGCTATTTATGGTTTTCAACATATGTGAGGGACTTTTTTGAATGGTGAAGCTGTCGGATATACACTATGTGAACAAAAGTATCCGGACACCCCCCAAAAACATACGTTTTTCATATTGGGTGCATTGTGCTGGCGCCTACTGCCGGGTACTGAATATCAGCGACCTCAGTAGTCATTAGACATCGTGAGAGAGCGGAATGGGGCGCTCCGCGGAACTCACGGACTTGGAACGGGGCAGGTGATTGGGTGTTACTTGTGTCATACGTCTATACACGAGATTTCCACACTCCTAAACATCCCTAGGTCCTCTGTTTCAGATGTGATACTGAAGTGGAAACGTGAAGGGGCATGTACAGGACAAAAGCATACAGGCCGACCTCGTGTGTTGACTGACAGAGACGGCAAACAGTTGATGAGGGTCGTAATCTGTCTATCCAGACCATCACACAGGAATTCCAAACTGCATCAGGATCTACTGCAAGTACTGTGTTAGTTAAGAGGGAGGTGAGAAAACTTGGATTTCATGGTCGAACGGCTGCTGATAAGCCACACATCACGCCGTTAAATGCCAAACGACGCCTCGCTTGGTGTAAGGAGCGTAAACATTGGACGATTGAACAGTGGAGAAACGTTGTGTGGAGTGACGAATCGTATGTCGAATGCCCGGCCGGTGAACGTCATCTGCTAGCGTGTGTAGTGCCAACAGTAAAATTTGGAAGCGGTGGTGTTATGGTGTGGTCGTGTTTTTCATGGAGGGGGCTTGCACCCCTTGTTGTTTTGCGTGGCATTTTCACAGAAAGGCCTACATTGATGTTTTAAGCACCTTCTTGCTTCCCACGGTTGAAGAGCTTTTCGAGGATGGCGATTACATCTTTCAACACGATCGAGCACCTGTTCATAATGCACAGCCATTGGCAGAGTGATTTCACGACAATAACGTCCCTGTAATGGACCAGCCTGCACAGAGCCCTGACCTGAATCCTATAGAACACCTTTGGGATGTTTTGGAACGCCGAGTTCGTGCCAGGCTTCACCGACCGACATCGATACCTCTCCTCAGTGCAGCACTCCGCGAAGAACGGGCTACCATTCTCCAAGAAACCTTCCAGCACCTGATTGAACGTATGCCTGCGAGAGTGGAAGCTGTAATCAAGGCTATGGGTGGGCCAACACCATATTGAATACCAGCATTACCGATGGAGGGTGCCACGAACTTCTAAGTCATTTGCAGCCCGATATCCGGCTACTTTTGATCACATAGTGTACTATGTTCAATGGTACTCTACTAGTCAAAAGTAATGCTATGTATTTTTGCCATATTAGCAAATAGTATTTACAGCACCATTACTCCTGTGACGTAAACTGGTAAGCAGACATCCTTTCATTTTGCTTAGGTGCTATGTATACAGCCATTCAAGTGAAGACCCACACTAACTTTGTAATGCACTGTACATAGAATGACCTGCTTTGAGAGTGCTATTGTATTGTACTAGACCTACACCTTAGAGACCGTACTTACAATGTCATTTTATACAGACATTGATTGCTTGCTGTCAGTTGTGAACTTCACACAAACACATAAACGTCGTTGTATAGCTTTCAGTGTACATAGCACATAGTGTTGAGTATTTGAGCTTCCAGTCATGCTGTGGTGTAGTTATCTCACTTGTAAAAGAGGGCTTATTATTATTTCGTTGTGTTGTGCATGAAAGCTGTGATACACATTATAGAAATAATTTTCACATTAAAAAACATTGCATTTCATAGTTTTACAACAAGGTTTATCTTACTCACGCACATTTTAATGCAGAACATTACATTGTTGTATTCCATGATATGATAAATCTCATGAGTGAGTATCACACTACCGTTGTTCCAACAATTTCACATTTAACTCAGCAGTTACTGGTTCATATTTGTCAACACACATTTTCAGTCAGAGTACAGGGAGTAATGGGTCTCCCTCTTCCTCGGTATTATACACTTCATATTCCGGAAAGCAGTCCTTAACCCAATCCACTTTTCCAACTCTTTCAAGAAGACAAAGAACTTAGCTGAAATAACTGAGTGTCAGTAGTTCTTCGCAGTCTCCAGTGGCACACCAGCTATGTTCATGCAGTGCTGGCGATGACTCTCTATTAACCATATAGGAGAACATAAATCGAACTCAGAGTAATCAACGACAACTCCACAACGAAATCACCAGAAGCAATGCCCCTACTTCGAGCTTCATAAAACGTCTGAAATGCAAGCTACATTGCAAAAAATCGGTTGTCTGTAGCGTGGAATCCTCGGCAATCAATGAGCACTTCATACATCGGTCTGCTAGCAATTGGCAAGTATGTACAGGTCCCAGATGGGCCTACAATCGAGAAATGCGTTATCACCGAACTCCTTGACCATCAAATAAGTTTCTGCAAAAAAAGAAAAGCAATGAAAAGAACAATCTCACAGTACAAAAAGTTGTCTCATGAGATAAGTTTTGTTTTCGTCCTTACCTTCAGTAAGATGGACGACAGATAACTGATCCGTTGCTATCTACTTTCAGAATAACTGTGATACTGCTGCCATCGAAACTCAGATGCTAATGCTAATTATAGCGGTACACCACCTCGTAGCTGTAGCTGGAAAACTGGATGTATTTAAATTGTATGTAGAAGCAGGCCAATAGGAACCATAGCTGGGTAATTACTTCTTGCTCTCTGTTGGCTTGTAAAACCGGAGGGGTGCATTCTCCCACCACCTGGATCCAGGTCAATCATCTTTGATTCTAACGTCTTGAATCACCATCTTGAATTGACAAGGGGCGAGAAAGAACAGTTTTGTAGGAAATAATATTATTTATTTACGTACATTTACATTCTGTCCTGCAACACCTTTTTCGCATATAATTGCCTCCTATATAACACAAATTCGGCTTGTTTGTGTTCAATACTTATGTAGGGGATAGAAGCTGACTTTGGTGCTGTGTGTGGACACACACGTCATCTAATTCGGTTACTACAGTCACAGACAATATCTCCCCCACCTGATAAAATGCGTCTCTGCATGTATAAGCAATCTTTTTCCCATAATTTTTTTACTGTAGGTAACTTTAAAAATGTTTTGTTAATGATAATAAACTATAAGCTAATTTGTTATATATCAGTATTATTATTCATAAAAGTTCCTGATTCTTTTTCCACTATGGACGTTATTGTTGATAGCGCAGGGTAGAAAAAAATTATAAAAAAATTATAGAAACATTACTCAGGTGTTTTGTGGTTTGCAAAAATAATTGTTGTCTATTTGCCTAGAATTCAGCTTAAATCGTATTCAGATTTATAGGTGCAATTACAAACATAGGCACCTCTTCAGTAAATTTTATGCTTATAGGGGTCTCAGTTACATATTTTGGAGCTGCATGAACACAGGCATTTATAAACTGTTCTGATTGATTTATATTCACATCGTCTTCATGAAAGTAGTGAACACAGTAAAAGTATGCAGTTCTAATATAAGGACGCCAGCGGCTCAGTCTGTCTGCCCCAATCACTAACGTATTGTATAAGTTGTTTAAATCACCACACTGGAATGCGTAATGTGTATTACTGCGCGCTGGGATTTTAACTCGAGCACAGCTGCTCTGTACATATTGACAATTGATGCCTCACCCGATATACTACTGATGTTAATAGGGATATTTAATTGGTAGTATTTAGTCTTCAACTTTCTCTCTATGAACTTTAGCATGCTAAACAGATAATCGCTTTTGTACTGCACAGACTGCAGTTAGTACCAAGATGTTGAACATTCTTCAACTTCAGCTATCACATCAAAGTCACTATGTGGTGATAGGCTTACATTTACATGTTAAGATCCACTTAAAGTCAAATCGTATGTAATAGCAAATACCAGTATTCTACTATAACTTATCTAAGTCTCAGGTTCCGTTGCGGCTGTGCTACTGCAAGACTGAACGACAAAAGGTCCTATAGATCAGGAAGACATCCTGTGGGCAGTGACTGCTGTTGTTGCTGCTGCGGTGATTCAGTTAATAGCACGTAGCAGAACACCTGAGGTCCTCGTTCAGCATTGGATCGTAGCCTGCAACAATAATAAAACCTGCCGGCCGGAGTGGCCGAGCGGTTCTAGGCGCTACAGTCTGGAACGGCACGACCGCTACGGTTGCAGGTTCGAATCCTGCATCGGGCATGTATGTGTGTGGTGTCCTTGGGTTAGTTAGGTTTAAGTAGTTCTACGTTCTAGGGGACTGATGACCTCAGAAGTTAAGTCCCATATTGCTCAGAGCCATTTGAACCATTTGAAACAATAATAAAACCTACGTATAACGAAACAAACACTTACACAATAATAATAATTAAACATCTATGTACAAAATATATACTGATTGATACGCCCTATTAAACCCGTAGGACAGGACAGGTAGTTGGGGTTGTGGAAAGCGGCCAAAACATATATATACACTCCAACACATATAACTTTATTTATTTGACCAAACATTACAGTACAAATTCTTGAACTTCGTTATCGGCTGAATACGTCACACTATCTTATGTCTTAAGGGCACAACCACTTTAATTTTTTTTTAAAAATGTCTAAAAGCCATTCACTCAAAATGTAGACGCAAAAAAGAATATTTAGAAGGCAGAAGGCCTCACTTTAAGTAAGGTTTATAATTTGGCTGAAGGCCCCAAAATCTAACACTTGAAAAGCAACAACCTGGATTTAAAGACGGCTGAAGGCCGATGATTTAAGACTAAAGGTAAAATTAAATAAAAACTACACAAGGCAGAAGGCCTTATCTTCAATTAGGCTGAAGACCTCAAACAGTCTGATGCTCTAAAGACAAAGATTCTTAATTTAAAAACGGCTGAAGGCCCCATGACTTAAAACTCAAGGTAAAATAAATTTAAACATCAATGCCTTATCTTAAATTAGGCTGAAGGCCCCTAACATTCTAAAACTTGACAAGCAAGGAACTTTAATTTTAAAGCGGCTGAAGGTCCATGACTTAAAACACCACTAAAATATATTCAACTTACAAATACACGCAACAGAAAATAAGAAAAGGCAGTGCAGCTAACGGCGCTCAGAGGTTTCGGTGGTTGGCCAGCACCTGATATACTAAACGTTCACTTAGGTGAGACAGGCAGTCGGCCCAACCATTCTCGATCCGACGACAACCCAACCAACAGACAGTCAACGGACCCACCGACAAGGTAACTTGCGCTCCACTCGACTAGCACACAACCGGGAGTTCAATGCAAAACGTAAAAGGCATGGACGCCCACAACCAAGCATACATTAAGCTGTCAAATTACACACCGTGCTGGACAGCGACAACATGGTGAGAAAAGGACACTGCTTGAATTTACGTCAACAGGCAGGACAGGTAACCGGAATGTTAACGGCCACAAGGCAGAAAATTCCGCTGGTGCACTTCAATTGCAAATAACGAAATACAGTTAGACTTCACTGGATGGTGGCTCAACCTTCGCCAACTCGAACACACACGTTGCTCACGGGAATGTCCCAACAGCCAACAACGAGAACCAAACGGCACAATGTGAACAGTCTTGACTTGCTGGTAAATTAAATCCGAACTCAACTTTCGTGTCGAGGGTCGGTGAGCCACGGACCTCGTAGCAGTGGGAACAGCCCCACACACTCCGACACTGCGTAGAGACCGCCAGCGGGCCCGGCCAAAAAGACGCCCCGCGGAGATTTCCCCGCTGTTCCACGCCAACCGACCGACTGTCACACATCAGTACGGAGACAACACTAAAACAACTGAGCAGTCGACATCAGAAACTGCACACAGTTTCACAAACACTAGAACGAAGAACGCAACCAATGCTAAAAGCAGTGACCGAGCAATAACACGGCCGAACCACGGGTTCAGACACACACCGTCAACACATAAGCGATTGGCGAGGAAATACACGTCATCCGGTAAGACGACAAACCGACGATCAACCAAGACTGTCCCCAGTTCAAGGCATGTGTGCCGGCAACGGTCGGGCGAGTCATGGGTATCCAAGCCTCACTACTGCTCCAACCCGACCAACTTCCGCTGTGTCCCAACTCTACGACTGCCAGGTCCTAACTGCTCTGCAGGCGAGTTCCAACTCGCTGCACGATAGATGTCAACCTGGAAGTAATAGCAGTCAGCAAAGAGCCATATTGATAAGCGCTGCTGTTGCCGCTCACGGGTAGGCAAAGCAGCAACTCAGTGACAACAGAAATGGAAACTTACTTAACGAGGCGGCAGTGTAAAAAAAAAAAGAATGTAAAATAAGAGATGGTGCGAACACGAGCCACGCACGGCTCACTGATAGCCTCTTCTTCTTATCCCGTCCAGATGCTTGTTGATGACGTTACATACTGGTCATCTCACTATACAATGCAGCCTTCGAATGATAGTGCATATGCAATCGGACTATAAAAATTAAAACAGGTCGAAGGGTGGAGTGTCGAGCTTGCACGCCATTGGTGCCGTGGGGCTATGCGGCGACTGGTCAAGAGCATCATAATGGCAATGCAACATCATGCCATTGGTCATAGGGGAGAAACAATTCCTGCGTTTCTCGTGCATTGTGGCGCTTATGAGTCCTGATTGCGATGTGTGTGAGTTGCTGTATTATTCTGAAACCACTAAAAGCGCCATATCTCTGTTGACAATACACTATGTGATCAAATGTATCCGGACACCTGGCTGCGAATGACTTACAAGTTAGTGGCGCCGTCCATCAGTAATGCTGGAATTCAATATGATGGTGACCCACCCTTAGCCTCGATTACAGCTTCCACTCTAGCAGGCATTCGTTCAGTCAGATGCTGGAAGGTTTCTTGGGGAATGGCAGCCCATTCTTCACAGAGTGCTGCAATGAGGAGAGGTATCGATGTCGGTCGGTAAGGCCCAGCACGAAGTCGGCGTTCCAAAACATCCCAAAGGTGTTGTATAGAATTGAAGTCAGGACTCTGTGCAGGCCAGTCCATTACAGGGATGTTATTGTCGCGTAACCACTCCGCCACAGGCCATGCATTATGAGCAGGTGCTCGATCGTGTTGAAAGAAGCAATCGTCATCCCCGTATTGCTCTTTAACCGTGGGAAGCATGAAGGTGCTTAGAACATCAATTTAGGCCTTGCTGTGATAGTTCCACGCAAAACAACAAGGGGTGCAAGCCCCCTCCATGAAAAAGACGACCACACGGTAACACCACTGCCACCGAATTTTACTGTTGGCACTACACATGCTGGAAGATGACGTTTACCGGGCATTCGCCATGTCTACATCCTGCCATCGGATCGCCACACTGTGTACCGTGATTCGTCATTCCACACTCACACAACGTTTTCCCACTGTTCAATCGTCCAATGTTTACGCTCCTCACACCAAGCGAAACGTCGCTTGGCATTTACCGGTGTGATGTGTGGCTTATGAGCAGCCGCTCGACTATGAAATTCAAGTTTTATCACCTCCCTCCTACAAACACAGTACTTGCAGTAGATTCTGACGCAGTTTAGAGTTCCTGTGTGATGGTCTGGATAGATAGACTACGACCCTCATCAACTGATTGCCGTCTCTGTCAGTCAACACACGAGGTCTGCCTGTATGCTTTTGTGCTGTACGTGCCCCTTCACGTTTCCACTTCACTAACACATCTGGAAGAGTGGACCTAGAGATGTTTAGGAGTGTGGAAGTCTCGCGTACAGACGTATGACACAAGTGACACCCAATCACTTGCACACATTCAAAGTCCATGAGTTCCGCGGAACGCCCCATTCCGCTCTCTCATGATGTCTAATGACTACTGAGGTTGCTGATATTCAGTACCTGACATTGGGTGGCAGCACAATGCACCTAATATGAAAAACGTATGTTCTGGGGGTGCCCGGATACTGTTGATCACATAGTGACTTCCGGAAAGTGTTTGATTCGGTGCCCCACTGCAGACTCCTAACTAAGGTACGAGCATATGGGGTTAGTTCCCAAGTATGTGAGTGGCTCGAAGACTTCTTAAGTAATAGAACCAGTACGTTGTGCTCGATGGTGAGTGTTCATCGGAGGTGAGGGTATCAGCTGGAGTGCCCTAGGGAAGTGTGGTAGGTCCGCTGTTGTTTTCTATCTACATAAATGATCTTTTGGATAGGGTGGATAGCAATGTGCGGCTGTTTGCTGATGATGCTGTGGTGTACGGGAAGGTGTCGTCGTTGAGTGACTGTAGGAGGATACAAGATGACTTGGACAGGATTTGTGATTGGTGTAAAGAATGGCAGCTACCTCTAAATATAGATAAATGTAAATTAATGCAGATGAATAGGAAAAAGAATCCCGTAATATTTGAATACTCCATTAGTAGTGTAGCGCTTGACACAGTCACGTGGACTAAATATTTGGGAGTAACATTGCAGAGCGATATGAAGTGGGACAAGCATGTAATGGCAGTTGTGGGGAAGGCGGATAGTCGTCTTCGGTTCGTTGGTAGAATTTTGGGAAGATGTGGTTCATCTGTAAAGGAGACCGCTTATAAAACACTAATACGACCTATTCTTGAGTACTGCTCGAGCGTTTGGGATCCCTATCAGGTCGGATTGAGGGAGGACATAGAAGCAATTCAGAGGCGGGCTGCTAGATTTGTTACTGGTAGGTTTGATCATCACGCAAGTGTTACGGAAATGCTTCAGGAACTCGGGTGGGAGTCTCTAGAGGAAAGGAGGTGTTCTTCTCGTGAATCGCTACTGAGGAAATTTAGAGAACCAGCATTTGAGGCTGACTGCTGTACAATTTTACTGCTGCCAACTTACATTTCGCGGAAAGACCACGAAGATAAGATAAGAGAGATTAGGGCTCGTACAGAGTCATATAGGCAGTCATTTTACTCTCGTTCTGTTTGGGAGTGGAACAGGGAGAGAAGATGCTAGTTGTGGTACGAGGTACCCTCCGCCACGCACCTTATGGTGGACTGCGGGGTATGTATGCAGATGTAGATGTGCATCATTTCGGCTGTTGTTACTGTTGTTTCTGTTGCGCATCCTTTCTGGCTGCATGTCCCATGCCAGCACAATGACAGTCATTACATAAGTCACGTACTCAATCTCATATTAATGGCTGATCATATAGAGTTTATGCGTTTAGAAATATCAAGTTTAATAGCTGAGTTCCAGGTGTTGCCCAGGTATGTATTCCAATCTTCTGTTAGTCCATTTCCTCCTCTACCTGCTCCCCATCTCCTCGTGACCCCACAGTCTGCCTTCCTCCCTGTCCATATGCTCCGCATTCTCTCTCCGTCCGTCGGCACCTGTCCATCTCTCTGTTCATCGTCTCCTTCCCCCTCTTAGTACATCTCCTCACACTCTCTAAGCCAATTTCCTCCTCCTTCCTCTCTCTGTCAGTCTCCTCATCCCCAAATATTAAGCTCCACAACTATCAGTAATTTATTTCAACAGCATCATATGCAAAGTAATTAGAGCGCTCTCGCGACACGCAGGGAGCAACGGCACGGGGAGCGCAGTGAGTGGGGGGCTAATGGCGGAGCCGCGTGGGACTAGCAGAGCGGTCTAGGGCGCTGCAGTCATAGACTGTGCTGCTGATCCCGGCGAGGTTCGAGTCCTCCCTCGGGCATGGGTGTGTGTGTGTTTGTCCTTAGGATAATTTAGGTTAAGTAGTGTGTAAGCTTAGGGACTGATGACCTCAGCAGTTAAGTCCCATAAGATTTCACACACATTTGAACATTTTTGGCTCATGGCGAGGGTATCGTGGGTTGCACGAGGTACGGGAGACATGAGGACATCGGTGGGGGGAGAGGGGAGCGTTGGAGGGTTCAAAAATGGTTCAAATGGCTCTGATCACTATTGGACTTAACATCAGTGGTCATCAGTCCCCTAGAACTTAGAACTACTTAAACCTAACTAACCTAAGGACATCACACAACACCCAGTCATCACGAGGCAGAGAAAATCCCTGACCCCGCCGGGAATCGAACCTGGGAACCCGGGCGCGGGAAGCGAGAACGCTACCGCACGACCACGAGCTGCGGACAGCGTTGGAGGGCTTTCACAGGACAGTGACATGATGATGTCATGGTCTCAGTACAACTGTCCAGATGTAATGATGTCGGCCTCCAGGAATGCTGATGGTGATAACAGCGATTTTAGCCAGAATGCCCACTGCCCTGCCACTGGCACCCACTCATCCTTTACGAGGTGCATTCAAGTTCTAAGGCCACCGATTTTTTTTTCTAATTAACTACTCACCCGAAATCGATGAAACTGGTGTTACTTCTCGACGTAATCGCCCTGCAGATGTACACATTTTTCACAACGCTGACGCCATGATTCCATGGCAGCGGCGAAGGCTTCTTTAGGAGTCTGTTTTGACTACTGGAAAATCGCTGAGGCAATAGCAGCACGGCTGGTGAATGTGCGGCCACGGAGAGTGTCTTTCATTGTTGGAAAAAGCCAAAAGTCACTAGGAGCCAGGTCAGATGAGTAGGGAGCATGAGGAATCACTTCAAAGTTGTTATCACGAAGAAACTGTTGCGTAACGTTAGCTCGATGTGCGGGTGCGTTGTCTTGGTGAAACAGCACACGCGCAGCCCTTCCCAGACGTTTTTGTTGCAGTGCAGGAAGGAATTTGTTCTTCAAAACATTTTCGTAGGATGCAGCTGTTACCGTAGTGCCCTTTGGAACGCAATGGGTAAGGATTACGCCCTCGTTGTCCCAGAACATGGACACCATCATTTTTTCAGCACTGGCGGTTACCCGAAATTTTTTTGTTGGCGGTGAATCTGTGTGCTTCCATTGAGCTGACTGGCGCTTTGTTTCTGGATTGAAAAATGGCATCCACGTCTCATCCATTGTCACAACCGACGAAAGGAAAGTCCCATTCATGCTGTCGTTGCGCGTCAACATTGCTTGGCAACATGTCACACGGGCAGCCATGTGGTCGTCCGTCAGCATTCGTGGCACCCACCTGGATGACACTTTTCGCATTTTCAGGTCGTCATGCAGGATTGTGTGCACAGAACCCACAGAAATGCCATCTCTGGAGGCGATCTGTTCAACAGTCATTCGGCGATCCCCCAAAACAATTCTCTCCACTTTCTCGATCATGTCGTCAGACCGACATGTGCGAGCCCTAGGTTGTTTCAGTTTGTTGTCACACGATGTTCTGCGTTCATTAAACTGTCGCACCCACGAACGCACTTTCGACACATCCATAACTCCATCACCACATGTCTCCTTCAACTGTCGATGAATTTCAATTGGTTTCACACCACGCAAAATCAGAAAACGAATGATTGCACGCTGTTCAAGTAAGGAAATCGTCGCCATTTTAAGTATTTAAAACAGTTGTCATTCTCGCCGCTGGCGGTAAAATTCCATCTGCCGTACGGTGCTGCCATCTCTGGGACGTATTGACAATGAACGCGGCCTCATTTTAAAACAATGCGCATGTTTCTATCTCTTTCCAGTCCGGAGAAAAAAAATCGGAGGCCTTAGAACTTGAATGCACCTCGTACGTACGTAACCGTTGATGCTTATGAAATTATTCCAGTCAGATACAGGAACGGTAAATGTATTGGTATTAAAGTCAACACCATACATGAATTGTTGGCACTGTGTAGTCAGGAAGTACTGAAGTGCTAGTACACTTCGTGAATTATGCATTGCTTTGTGGAACAGTACACAGGATTTTGACAGCTGTAATCATTAATTTTAGAGACACGCCAGTGTATAGAGTATGAATTTGGTCATGGATTTCACAGGAGGCAGATTATGAGTACAAATTTTATTCTTATTATTCCGAGACAGCTCCAGCGTCGTACCTACACAGTTTGTGAGACTTACACTACGAGAACTAAATAGTGATTAAGTTAGCTACCTTTCACGATTTGAGAAATACTCCTGTGTAGCAAAGTTCATTTAAAAGCTGAAGGAGGACATACTTCGACTCCTGGGTGCAGTATCACGAGTTGCGGACAATGCTGCATGCAATTCACAGAGAGTAAAAGTCCGGGTGTATTACTCAATGTTTGTGGAACGGAAATCTAAGTCAGTTCTCTCATGTGTCACCCAGTAAAGGTTTTCAGAAATTACTGCAACCAGTCGCCTTTTATGTAGATGTATTTTATTTAACCATGACCGGTTTCGAGCTGCCTAGCAACTCATCATCAGATGGTATATACATTTAGTGCTTTTTTGTACCCATTGTGTGGGTGGTTGAGTATCTGTGGAGATAAATCTTTCTGCAGGTATATATATCTCTTTTAGGACGTATTTTTGAAACCATTGTGTCTTGTTTTTCACAATTACACAAGTTAAAACTTTCACTAGATGTATATTACTTTTATGAGGCACTGTTGGAAACATATATCTTGTTTTTCGTAAACATCGCTGAACACACTTAGCCACAGATACGAATACAGGATTTACACATTATAAACAAGCCAAAGATTGCAATATAACTACAGTATCAAAGATTTCAAGTTGACCAGAGGCATTATTAGTCATCGCACACACTGACAAGAGATTTGTCTTTATTACATAGAAAATAAATGTAAATTAGCTTAAACTATTAAAATATTTATTTATAAATTAACTGTGCAATTTTAGCAGGTATATAAAACTAAATTTTTTACATAATGTTTCAGTTACATTTAAGATTATTGGTATTGAGAGTATTATGACAGCTAATTTCTTGCTCCTTCCATTGGCTGATCTTGGCATATGATGTCAGGGATGAGAGGTTGATGGTTAACTTGAAATAATAAGTAATGCTGGTACTTGAAAGGGTGTGGAAAAGGAGTTAGCGGTGGGGGGGGGGTGTATAGGAAAAAGGAGAGGGGGGGGCATATTGTTTCTGAATGACTGTTTAGTTTTTTAAGTTCACCTTCACCTTCAACAACAAAATATATATTCAACATGATGGTCTAGCAATGGGCAGTAGTTTAGCTGGCCTTCTTGCTGACATCTACATTAATGATCTTGAAATTAAATTCTTTAAAGCAAACCCAATAGAAACAGATAAAATCATTTATTATAAACGATATGTTGATGACACCCTGTTGTTATATGATGGGACAGCCACTGAAATTGAGGCCTTAGCTGGTAAACTTAATAATGTTCACCCCAAAATACAGTTC
This sequence comes from Schistocerca cancellata, assembly GCF_023864275.1. Classification (NCBI taxonomy): domain Eukaryota; kingdom Metazoa; phylum Arthropoda; class Insecta; order Orthoptera; family Acrididae; genus Schistocerca; species Schistocerca cancellata. Next base: position 118,397,930 of record NC_064629.1, on the reverse strand, counting down.
ACAGTAGAACACCAAACCCAAAAAGGTATCTATTTTCTTGACCTAAACATAACACATCACAACAACAAACATAAATTTCAGATATATAGGAAACCCACCACTTCAGATGTCATAATAAACAATACATCATGCCACCCAAATCAGCATAAACTAGCTTTTTTCAAATCAGCACTTAACCGTATCAACAAGATTCAAGCTGATCCTACTGCAAAAATTAATGAAATCAATATATTAAAAACAATAGCATCAAACAATGCTTATGACCCAAGCATAATTGAAAAATTAGATAAAAACATTATATCTAACAAAGCAAAACCAGCAAGCCAGACCTCAGTAGCAGAAGAAACCAAATTCGTTTGTATGCCGTTTCTCGGCAATATCTCATACAAACTTGCTAAGCTATTCAAACCACATAATGTCAAAATAAGTTTTCACACTAACAACAAAATACAGAACAAAATAGTCCACAACACCAAAATAGCCAGCACACCCTACCAAAAATCTGGTATATATAAATTAAGATGTGACAGCTGCTCCTGCTACTACATAGGGCAAACAGGTAGAAATTTTGAGATCCGATACAAAGAGCACACTGATGCACTTCGCCTAAACAACTTAAATAGATCCACTTTTGCTACCCATCTAGCAGATAATAAACGTTCCATAACAGACATTAAAACTAACCTTCAAATCCTACACACTGTAGACAAGGGATTCAAGATGGATCTTTTCGAACAATTAGAGATTTTCACCCACAAACATAATTCCCCACATACCATTTTAAATGAGCAGACAGAATTGGCGAATAACTCCTTCTTTCAGAATTTTAAGGATTCTTTGAACTTAAAAAACTAAACAGTCATTCAGAAACAATATGCCCCCCCCCCTCTCCTTTTTCCTATACACCCCCCCCCCACCGCTAACTCCTTTTCCACACCCTTTCAAGTACCAGCATTACTTATTATTTCAAGTTAACCATCAACCTCTCATCCCTGACATCATATGCCAAGATCAGCCAATGGAAGGAGCAAGAAATTAGCTGTCATAATACTCTCAATACCAATAATCTTAAATGTAACTGAAACATTATGTAAAAAATTTAGTTTTATATACCTGCTAAAATTGCACAGTTAATTTATAAATAAATATTTTAATAGTTTAAGCTAATTTACATTTATTTTCTATGTAATAAAGACAAATCTCTTGTCAGTGTGTGCGATGACTAATAATGCCTCTGGTCAACTTGAAATCTTTGATACTGTAGTTATATTGCAATCTTTGGCTTGTTTATAATGTGTAAATCCTGTATTCGTATCTGTGGCTAAGTGTGTTCAGCGATGTTTACGAAAAACAAGATATATGTTTCCAACAGTGCCTCATAAAAGTAATATACATCTAGTGAAAGTTTTAACTTGTGTAATTGTGAAAAACAAGACACAATGGTTTCAAAAATACGTCCTAAAAGAGATATATATACCTGCAGAAAGATTTATCTCCACAGATACTCAACCACCCACACAATGGGTACAAAAAAGCACTAAATGTATATACCATCTGATGATGAGTTGCTAGGCAGCTCGAAACCGGTCATGGTTAAATAAAATACATCTACATAAAAGGCGACTGGTTGCAGTAATTTCTGAAAACCTTTTCACACCACAGTCGCAGTGTTCCACATCCACAATGGATAAAAGTCTCACCCAGTAAAGACATAAAGCTGTATCTTGGCTAGAGTCGGCCGTCATTTTCGCATAAGATCCAGCTAATGTGCCAGCAATGTCTTCTCGTGACGTTAGGAGGCTCCCTCGTCCTCGTATAGCTGCTATTGATGGTTGTGATTTCCTCTGGAGATCCTTCTAACGGCTGCCCATACTTGAGATGTCGCAGTGGACCTGTTGATGAAGTTCTCGAATTCTTGCCAACCCCTCTTCCTACTCTCTAGAATACTTCTCCTAGCCTTTGCCCTTGCCGGAAACTTTGTAAAATTCTCATCTGTAGGGCACCGAATGAACCTTCGCATTGCCACCCAACTGCCCCTGATTGCAGAACGACATTCATCGTAACACCAATGAACAGGCTACCTCCTAGGTGTACCTGATGACTTGGGGATGGAAGCATCAGCAGCTTGATGAATCACAGCTGTAATGTGGTCAACCCAGTCCTCGACTGATTCACAATGCTCAAAAACAGCTAACTAGTTGTATAGCAGCTTTTCTGAAGGCGGCTTCCTTTCGGGATCTGCTCCATCTGGCATATGGATCCAGATGGAGTAATAGTGACTACCGTCCAGTCCCCACTGAACAGTGTCTGCAGTAATGGCTGTAGACGAACCTGTAGCGGCGCTGAAATGAATAGCTTTACCATGTTCATCAGTATTATGTTTTCACTCTGTGTGAAATCCTCAGTTACTAGACGACTGGAGCAAGTGGTGTTATAGTGCACTGTATTCGTTAAAATCTAGGACGAGAAAAGGATGGGGCAGTTCAGCAATAAGCTATTTGAGGATCTCACCATCAATGGGTTCATTGAGCGGTAGATACACAATGCACACTGTTACATTAACATGGACCTTTATCCTAGCAGTTACCTGTTGTTGCACTGTGATTAAGGGCACAGGTGAGGAGTAGAGCTACACCACCTTTCTCCCTGTCACCAGTAAGGTCGTCTTTCTTGAGGAGGTGATAGCCTCCAGGTACATGTGCCTCCGTCTGTTTAAAACGAGTCTCTTGGAGATAGAGCCAAAAGAATTTGTCCTGTGCGAGAAGCCTCAGTTCCTCCAAAAGCATCCTGTATCAATTTATATTCCACTGTAGCAAGGGAGCCATTTTAGGGCGTGGTTTTAACTTACCCGTGTCTTTGCACTGGGACGGGGAGGCAGTTGTTGAGCGAGGGGCAGTGGAGAGGCTGTTTTCGTCTGGTGACGATGGATCCAATTCCTTGACGTCCTCCTCAGCAGTCAGACATGCCAGAGTGACTTCTGATGGCGCCCAGTACAGCTTTTGATCTGAACGTCGTGACCCTTTCCTGCCCGTTTCCCTTCGAGTTTGATGAAAAAGATAAAGCTGAGAGATACGTTGCTGTTGGGGTGTTTACTCTATGCTCGCTTTTAAAGACTTACTTTTCTCTGGTGTCTTTTCTCTCCGGACTGCTATATCTTTACCTTTTTTGCTTTGGAATACAGGTGCAAGTACGGGTGCTGTGGTAGATAATGGTCTATCTTGGGGACAGATTTCTTCGTTCAGGGAGCGCAAGAAGTGGTAAAGATAGGGGGTTTCGTCACCTTATAATCCTTCTTTGATTTGGCGTAAGGGATCCTCTGCGTCACTTTCATTTACTGAATTTTTCTCTCTTTACTGAAAATTGGGTCAGGTATGTAAATTCTAAACGTATGTCGGAGGCACTCTGTCTGATGTACTCAGGTAGCGACTGAGAATCGAAGGTCACATTGAAGAGGCAGTCTTCTCTATCTCTCCATTATTCCTGAGTGTTCTTTATACAACATCGACTATTCCCGGTGACACTTATTCTTGATTCAGTTCCGAAATACCCACACCCAAAATATCACAGCATGTGATCACACCCTTGCTTGAGTTGAAAACTTCTTCAACAGCTATATCACAGTCATCATTTTTTTTTAATTCACTGAAAGTTCCCACTTCTTTGACTTGTTAGTTCCAACCAGCTAGGAACCATTTCGCAATCATTTAATAGGTCTGAGGTACCAACAACCTCCTCTAAACCTTTATTGATGTAGAAATGTGACAGTTTTGCGACTGCCTCCCCCTTCCTCTCGATCACTAGAAACACATTCTGATATATGACTCCTTGTGCAGTCCGATTATCAGGAGGATTAACCTCCGTCAGTCTTTTTGATGAGTGGTTGTGGGTACTCCCAGACGGTACACTCATCGCATTGGGAAGAGAGGTATTGATCTATGACGTACCTTCTATCAGCTAAGTACTAACAGGACCACCCAGACAGAGTCCTTCATGCCTGGGTAAGCCTCACACGACTGTGGTGCGGTAGGTTACCCAGAGGTTGCCTGCTAACGACTGTAACGTATCAACAGCCATGCATCTCAGCTGCGCACAACACACCTTGAGACTGAGGGCCTTTTTTTATATAAATGTTTTCACCATCCTCGCAATCACCGTTCCATGTGACACACAACGTTCCTCTGCCACACCGCACGGTGGTCTCTGAAGTGAGCCCGGAGTTCACAGTCACAGAGGACGGGCGACACTCACCAGTCCTCGGGTCAGGAAACTTGGGTCCGCCTAGCCCGTTTGCAACAAACGAATGGTGTTCGCCATTTAACAAGACTCAGGGTAATAGGGGCGGGAGACACTTGAGGCTTATCGAATGCCACGGACGTGGCGAGCAGTATCCTCCTTGGAGTATTATCATCTTGGTGGATGTGGTACCCTGCTGCGCATAATCACTGCGTCAGAAAATGAACGTGTAAAACTGAAATGGCTTCATAGGCAGTATAAGCTACCTTTCTAGACATTATGACTATAGGGCCCACTGACAGCAACGATATTATCACTCAAACCATTACAGAACGCTCATCCTTCTCCTCCCCAGTTGAATGAAAACATAGTGTACTATAGCTGTTCCCTGTTTTTTTTTTATGGTCAGATACGTCATGCAGCGGAGAAGGTTGTTGAACTAAACTTATTGGAAGATATTTCATGTTGTAATTGGTCGGTAGTTCATGTTTCGTGCTTCTTCTGTCCCTGAGGTCTTTTCTTTACAGTCATTCGATTTAGTCGGCGTTTGGCAAGTTAAATTCAATTATGGCAGTTACATTTGTGCAGATCTAGCTGCACTGTTCCCGTTGACAGTCTGTTCTGGCTTAGCACTGGTATCAAACATAGGTCTTAATTTGAGGAAGAAATTTATGAGACTGTGTGTTTGGTGCACAGCATTGTACGCAACTAAATCATGGATTGTTGAAAAAGAAACAGAGTGGAGTAGAAAAGTAGTGTTTGAGATGTAGCTTTACAAGTGGATGCAGGCAATAAAGTGGACTTATAAGATATGGTGAGGCTCCCCACAAAATCGGCTAGGAAATGCTTATATACCAGGCTTATTCACAATGTAAAAGTTCGTTTTGATCTGACGAGTTGCGCAGCTCTCGTCCCACTCCTGCCGAGCTTCATTCGTCTTCCTAATCCTTGGCGCCAGTACGACGCTAACTACGAGCCGGAGAGGTCTTCAACTGTTTATGTATGCAGTTGTAAAATGCATCACAAAATGAACGAGCGTACCAAGTGTAAATTGGTAGCGTAATTTGGTTTACGAATGCAAAAATATTTGCCCCATCGAAATTTACCGATAGATAACCGAATTTTATGGAAACGTAATAAACGAACCTATAGTTCGAAAATGGTGATCATGTTTAATGGTGGACGAATGAACATTCATGACGAATAACTATCAGAAAACTGACGAACTCAGGTCAACGATTCAGGAAAATCTTCATTACTGATCGATTGCCGGCCGCGGTGGTCTAGCGGTTCTGGCGCTGCAGTCCGGAACCGCGGGACTGCTACGGTCGCAGGTTCGAATCCTGCCTCGGGCATGGGTGTGTGTGATGCCCTTAGGTTACTCAGGTTTAAGTAGTTCTAAGTTCTAGGGGACTTATGACCTAAGATGTTGAGTCCCATAGTGCTCAGAGCCATTACTGATCGATTGTCACCCCGTTTATTTTGAACGGCGCACTGAAGTCGCTGCATTTACGGTCTCTGCTCTGGGCATAAAGTCGAATAGTGGGACACCATTTCGATCCCAAAACACTATAATCATAATCTTTTTGGTGGTTTAACTTTGTTGGAGATCGTGAATGATAATATTCCATTGACTGGAGAATTTTTTTATTGTAATATGAAACTCTGCAGTAAAAATGTATTTAAATTTTTTGGAAGATTGTTCTAGGAAACAGAAATCTTATAATATCGTAATTATTTAGCAAACGCAGTCGTGGTCCAAGATCAGCGGCGTTTGTGTAGAGTTGTCAGTTCTAACAGACAGGCAACACTGCGTGAAGTAATCGCAGAAATCAACCTGGGACGTACGACGAACGTATCCGTTGGGATAGTGCTGCAAAGTTTGGCATTAATGGGCTATGGCAGCAGACGACCGAAGCTAGTGTCTTTGTTAAGAGCATGACATCAGCCGCAGCGCCTCTGCTGAGTTCGTGACCACGTCGGTTGCACCGTAGACGACTGGAAAACAGTGGCCTGGTAAAATGAGTCCCTATTTCAGTTGGTAACAGCTGATGGTAGGGTTCGATTCTGACGCAGACCCCACGAAACCATGGACCCAAGTTATATATCCGGTTTACTACTGGCCATTAAAACTGCTACACCACGAACATGACGTGCTACAGACGCGAAATTTAACCGACAGGAAGAAGATGCTGTGATATGCAAATGATTAGCTTTTCAGAGCATTCACACAAGGTTGGCGACGGTGGCGACACCTACAACGTACTGACATGAGGAAAGGTTTCAACCGATTTCTCATACACAAGCAGCAGTTAACCGACGTTGCTGATGAAACGTTGTTGTGATGCTTCGTGTAAGGAGGAGAAATGCGTACCATCACGTTTCCGACTTCGATAAAGGTCGGATTCTAGCCTATCGCGATTGCGGCTTATCGTATCGCGACATTGCTGCTCACGTTGGTCGAGATCCAATGACTGTTAGCAGAATATGGAATCGGTGGGCTCAGGAAGGTAATACGGAACGCCGTGCTGGATCCCAACGGCCTCGTATCACTAGCAGTCGACATGACAGGCATCTTATCCGCATGGCTGCAACGGATCGTGCAGCCACGTCTCGATCCCTGAGTCAAAAGGTGGGGGCGTTTGCAAGACAACAACCATCTGCACGAACAGTTCGACGACGTTTGCAGCAGCGTGGACTATCAGCTCGGAGACCATGGCTGCAGTTACCCTTGACGCTACATCACAGACAGGAGCGCCTGCGATGGTGTACTCAACGACGAACCTGGCTGCACGAATGGCAAAACGTCATTTTTTCGGATAAATCCAGGTTCTGTTTACAGCATCATGATGGTCGCATCCGTGTTTGGCGACATCCCGGTGAACGCACATTGGAAGCGTGTATTCGTCATCGCCATACTGGCGTATCACCCGGCGTGATGGTATGTGTTGCCATTGGTTACACGTCTCGGTCACCTCTTGTTCGCATTGACGGCACTTTGAACAGTAGATGTTACATTTCAGATGTGTTACGACCCGTGGCTCTACCCTTCAGTCGATCCATGTGAAACCCTACATTTCAGCAGGGTAATGCACGACCGCATGTTGCAGGTCCTGTACGGGCCTTTCTGGATACAGAATATGTTGGACTGCTGCCCTGGCCAGCACATTCTCCCGATCTCTTACCAGTTGAAAACGTCTGGTCAATGGTGCCGAGCAACTGGCTCGTCACCATACGCCAGTCACTACTCTTGATGAACTGTGGTATCGTGTTGAAGCTGCATGGGCAGCTGTACCTGTATACGCCATCCAAGCTCTATTTGACTCAATGCCCAGGCGTATCAAGTCCGTTATTACGGCCAGAGGTGGTTGTTCTGGATACTGATTTCTCAGGATCTATGGACCCAAATTGCGTGAAAATGTAATCACACGTCAGTTCTAGTATAATATATTTGTTCAATGAATACGCGTTTATCATCTGACTTTCTTCTTAGTGTAGCAATTTTAATGGCCAGTAGTGTTGTGGGTTGGCAGGACCACCGTGTTATTAAAGGAATCCGAAAGGCACGCGTTTTAGCTCACGCAGGCTGGCGTGAGGTCTGGAACAGGACAAGGAAATTAGAGTTTAGAAAAACGGACGTAGTTGGTGGAATACTTAACTTTAATCCATTAATGATGAGCGTACATTATTCACAATATCAATAGTAACTGAAAATGGCGCCTTGCTAGGTCGTAGCAAATGACGTAGCTGAAGGTTATGCTAACTATCGTCTCGGCAAATGAGAGCGTATTTTGTCAGTGAACCATCGCTAGCAAAGTCGGTTGTACAACTGGGGCGAGTGCTAGGAAGTCTCTCTAGATCTGCCGTGTGGCGGCGCTCGGTCTGCAATCACTGATAGTGGCGACACGCGGGTCCGACGTATACTAATGGACCGCGGCCGATTAAAAGGCTACCACCTAGCAAGTGTGGTGTCTGGCGGTGACACCACATTCCTCCCCCGCAAATCGGCGTACGGTTGTGGCATAAGGCTTCCACCCCTCGTGGGGAGGACCCCATGTTGACGTATGCGACGAGGTGGGGAGCCTAACAACAGGCGAGGCTCTGCCACCCGCGCCCTGCCATTCGGACCGCGGGGAGCTAGGAAACGCCTGAAAACCTGCTCCAGGGTGCACGCCAACATGCGGTGTATGCGCCCACAGAGAGACAGGAGGGGCCGAAGGGTCGACCTCCATCGGGCCGGGGCACCCGACGGGCGAAGACGACATACGGTCCGGAGCGGACCAGAGTTCCATGTCGGAGGACAACTGGTCACGGGAAGCGATCGGCGGCGCGTGACCCAGGGGGGCGCCCGGCGGCTGCAGCGACGCGTCCACTGCGGGCGTCGCCGGCGGGAGAACAGGCGGCGGTGGCGGCGGCGGCGGCGGCGGCGGCGCGTCGCCATGGGGCAAAATGGAAGGCAGCGTCGGTAACACCTGGGGCTGAGGCGATCCAGTAGATGGGTCCCCAAGGCGCTGACCGGACGGCACCGTCGCTGAAAGCAGACGGGCAGCGGCAGATCCCGTGCGACGACAGAGGCGCAGCTGATTGAGATGCCGACGCACCTCACCAGAGGCCCCCAAAACCAGATACATAGCGCGGCCGAGGCAGCGAAGAATGCGCCCTGCGAGCCAACGCCGTGAACCTCGAAAGTTGCGATAGTATACAACGTCGCCTGGAGCAAAAGCTGGTGGCTGCCGCTGCACAGGAACCTGATGCGGCGGATGTAGCAAAGACATCAAGGTTCGATTAGGGCGACCATGAAGCAACTCAGCCGGCGAGCGACCATCTCGGGGCTGAGAGCGATACGAGGACAGAAAGAGCAATAACGCGGCCTCCCGAGAATGCGACTCTTTCAACTTCAACAACTGTGACTTGAAAAGTCCTGACCAAACGTTCAGCGGCACCGTTTGACTGTGGCGAAAACGGCGCGGACGCCAGATGTTGATTACCATTGGCCTTGCAGAATGACTGAAATTCTGCGGACATGAATTGTGGGCCATTGTCGGAAACAATAGTCTGTGGAAGCCCTTCAATGCAAAAGATAGCGGACAACTCTTGGATGGTGGCAGAAGACGTCGTGGAAGACATCCGGTCAACAAAAGGAAAATTACTGAATGAATCGACCAGAACCAACCATCGAGCATTCCAGAAGGGACCAGCAAAATCGATGTGCAAGCGTTGCCAAGGGGTAGTGGCTTTCAGCCATGCAAAGAATTTCCGCGGTGGTGCGGATTGTTGTTCGGCACACGCCATGCAAGAAGAGCACATACTCGTAATCGCAGCATCGATTCCGAACCAAGTACAGTGCTGACGAGCAAGTTGTTTCGTTCTCACTATACCCCAATGTCCTTGGTGGAGAAGCTGTAAGACAGAGGACTGTAACGAACGTGGAACCACGACCCTGGACTAATCATTATCAGAACTCAACAGCAAAACACCACGTCGTACAAAATGTCTCTCCTGGAGAGCAAAAAATCAGCGAACCAACGGATCCCCGATCCGTGACTTTGACAAGGGCCATTGCGTAGCAACAAAACGCAGAACGGTAGCAAGGACAGGGTCGGCAGCTGTGGCTGTAGCTACACGACGAAAATCAATCGGAAACGATTCGACCACGTCATCGGTTTCTGAATCAATGAACATGCAAGCAAGTTCGGAGGAATCAAATGCTCTATCCTCAGCAACAGACAAACAGGACAACGCATCGGCGTTTCCGTGCTTAGCAGAGGACCGATACAAGATATCGTAGCGGTACTGCGAGAGGAAAATAGACCAGCGAATGAATTTCTGCGCTGTACGTGGAGGTACAGGCTTGGTCGGATGAAAAAGCGATGTCAAAGGTTTGTGGTCTGTGAGGATGGTAAAGTGACGACCATGCAAGAAATCATGAAACTTTCTAACACCAAATACGAGAGCCAATGCTTCTTTCTCGATCTGTGAATAATTTCTTTGCGCAGACGAGAGCGATTAGGACGCAAAGGCAATAGGGCGATCATGCGATCTATCTTTGTGCGCAAGCACAGCTCCGATCCCGAAATCCGATGCATCCACCATCAACAAAAGGGGCTTCCGGGGATCGAATGGCGTAAGGCAAGTATTGGAAAGCAACGCCGATTTCAACTGGTGAAAGGCGCGTTCGCATTCCGTCGTCCAGACGAACGGAACACCTTTACGGCGTAAGCGATGAAGCGGAGCTGAAATGGAAGAGGCGTGTGGGATATATTTATGATAATAGTTGATTTTTCCCAGCACACTCTGTAGCTGCTTCAAATTCTGCGGCGAAGGCAAGTCTTGTATGGCACGGAGGTGCTCGGGACTAGGATGTATGCCTTGGGCATTGAGTACATGTCCCAGGTCGGGTAAGTCATGAGCAAAAAAACACACATTTGTCCTTCCGCAAGCGAAAAAGATCTTCCGGGCGGGGTAAAGGAATAGTTGCAATCACTAGTTGCGGATTCACTGTTGCCTTGAAGTCTACACAAAGTCTCAATTTTCTGGAAGGTTTTGGCAAAACTACTAAGGGTGATGCCCAGAGAGAAGCCTGCACACGTTCAATTACACCTTGTGATCCCAAATCGTGTAATGTTTTTGCGACCTCATCACGCAATGCATGGGGAACATTGAGCGCTCTGAAAAATTTCGGTTGCCCGTTTACTTTCAGTTCCAAATGTGCTTTATAGTTCTTAGCGCAACCGAGGCTCGGTGCAAAAATGTCTGCAAATTCGTCACATAGACGAGAAACACTGTCTCAAGGCACAGTCTGGTTCACTGATAGGACCTGATTTACTATAGACAAGTTAAACAACTGAAATAAATCGAAACCAAACAAGTTCACTGCAGAAGAACGAAGGACGTGAAATGACACAAGTTTTGTTTGTCCCTTTTATGTTGCAAGAAGGCTGCACTGTCCTAACACAGGGATCTCGTGACCTGAATAGGTACTTAACATTTGCGGCGCGCAACGGAGGTGTGCCTAGCAGTTTGTAAATGTCTTGATTGATCAGTGAAACTGCAGCCCCGGTATCGAGCTGGAATGGTATCACTTTGCCATTAATGTCCATGTCCACAAAAAGTTTATTGCCATGCTGACAACAAGAGCGACTGTCTCGTGCAACGTGAACTGACACTGGTACAAAATTGCTTGCGACTTGACGGGAGTTCCGGCGATGTCGACGCACACTATTTGTGGGACGAACACAGTCACTGTTAGAGAGAGTGGCACTGAGCGGAGTGGAATGAACTACATGAATTTCCATGGGCGAAGTTTCGCAAGCCTGAGTATCCTTGGTTCGATTCAGATTCCGGCACGAAGCAATGGTCCTGGAATGATTTTGAGTTTTCGATCTGAACTTTTTCTGGCAAACACTTTGAACATGTCCTTTTTTATTACAGTAAAAGCAAATGGCTTGGCGTAACAGGCAATTCTCACGCGAATGTCTAGTAGCACACCGCGGGCATGATTTTAGCACTGCATTTGCTTGCCGGCACAGTACACGTGGCTGAGAGCCTGGCGGCTGCGGCGCGGCCGGGCGCGAGGACTGTTTACTGTTCCGTGCAGCTCGCCCGGCGTGCCGGTTTACCTGACATATGGGTGGCGAAGTTTCAAATGATTCCTGAGCAAAGTCAAGTGTGTCCTGCTGATCCAATATGTCCATCACTTGTTGAAGGGAGGGATTGACTAGTTTCAAATTTGTTCCCTTATACGAACATCAGAAACGTTCTGTGCAATTGCATCACACACCATAGTATCTGTATAAGGGAGTCCACATTGACACTCCAAAGCACAATCCCTAGTAAGGCCTTGCAACGTTGCAACCCACTCCCTATTAGTCTGACCTGCCGTACGTTTTGTACGAAAGAAGGTATACCTTTTCGCAACTACATTGACTCATTCTTTGAAATATGCATCTAATGCAGACAAAATATCTTCGTAGGACAGAGTTGCTACGTCGCGTAGGGGAAATAATTTGGCTATCACACGGTACGTGTGCACCCCTACTGAGGACAACAAAAAAGGCTGCCGCTCGTTACCTTGAATTCTGTAGGCGGTGAGATGGAATCCAAATTGGCGTGACCACTCTGTCCAGCTTTCCAGTGCCGCATCAAAAGGACTAAATGTTGGTGCAACTGCGTGTTGTGGCTGCGTTAGCGGTGGAGCGGTGGCTGCCGCGTCGTTTTGCATTGTACGTTGACCCTGGACGAGCTGTCCAAGGGCATCCAGTAAGGCCTGCGTCTGCTGATTCTGTAAGCGTTAAATTTCGGACAGTACATCTGGAGATGGTGGCGAAGCCATTACACAAGTAAATCAGGGAAGTATGATTAAGAACGCAGTGTTGCCTAGTCGCCAATATTGTGGGTTGGCAGGAGAGCTAACACCGTGTTATTAGAGGAAGCCGAAAGGCACGCGTTTTAGCTCATGCAGGCTGGCGTGAGGTCTGGAACAGGACAAGGAAATTAGAATTTAGAAAAACGGACGTAGCTGGTGGAATACTTAACTTTAATCCATTAATGATGAGCGTCGCTCTTGACTGTACATTATTCACAATATCAATGGTAACTGAACATGGCGCCTTGCTAGGTCGTAGCAAATGACGTAGCTGAAGGCTATGCTAACTATCGTCTCGGCAAATGAGAGCGTATTTTGTCAGTGAACCATCGCTAGCAAAGTCGGTTGTACAACTGGGGCGAGTGCTAGGAAGTCTCTCTAGACATGCCATGTGGCGGCACTCGGTCTACAATCACTGATAGTGGCGACACGCGGGTCCGACGTATACTAACGGACCGCGGCCGATTTAAAGGCTACCACCTAGCAAGTGTGGTGTCTGGCGGTGACACCACAAGTAGTGTATATGAAGATGGTATCTGTTCTTTCGGACATGTCCGAAAGAACAGATACCATCTTCATATATATATATATAGTTAAGGCTCACCGGCCATTTGACCACCTTCTTCTGTGCGGATGCACAAACAATGCCGGAACTCTTACGGGAATCGGCAGTAAAGCCGCGAGTAATGAGTATGATGAGCAGGGGCACTATGAATAGAAATGGTTCAAATGGCTCTGAGCACTATGGGACTTAACATCTGAGGTCATCAGTCCCCTAGAACTTAGAACTACTTAAACCTAGCTAACCTAAGGACATCACACACATCCATGCTCGAGGCAGGATTCGAACCTGCGACCGTAGCGGTCACGCGGTTCCAGACTGAAGCACCTAGAACTGCTCGGCCACCAGCGGCCGGCCAGTATGAATATAGTGCGGGACAATAAGTTGCGAATGTGAGTCTCATGGGAGGCGTGCCAGAGATAAATCCCTGCAGTCGCACTATCTTCTGTGTCCTCGGTGGGTCAGATGGATACAGCGTCTGCCATGTAAGCAGGAGATCCTGGGTTCGAGTCCCCGGTCGGGGCGCACATTTTCAACTGGCCCCGTTGACTTATATCAACGCCTTATTGTAATGGAGCCAAGTTGTCAACAAGGCGCTGTACAAGCTGGTGTGGCTACATAATGATGTGGACTATGTTTACATGTAATTGACTGAGCTCTCTGATATAACAGAACCGATCATTGACTGGAAATCGTTAGGTTCGGATACTTGTTTCCAAACAAAGATGGAATTTTCGTGGATGACAATGCGCCATGTCACCGGGCCACAATTGTTGTGATTCGTTTGAAGAATATTGTGGGCAGTTCGAGCGATTCATCTGGCCACCCAGATCGCCCGACATGAATCTCATGGAAAATTTATGGGAAATAATTGAGAAGTCTGTTCGTGCACAAAATCCTCCACCGGTAACACTTTCGCAGTTATGGCCGGCTATAGAGGCAGGACGTCTTTGGGCGGAAGGTACTATGGAAACAGCAAAGAACTGAAATAGGATGTTAAGGGGAGGTTTACTATCTTTTGGTTAAAAAAATCAATTTTTTTAAAATTTCATTTTTGGATCCATAAAAGTGTTTAGAATCCACCCCTGAAACGGTTTTTCCGAATACGGAACGGAAATGTTTGTTATTCTTGGTTGAACAAAAAAATGCACCTGCCTGAAATCGGCCTATTTAACGCACCAGTCTTTTTCGGGAATTTCGACTTTGTAGCCGCGAAAAATTATTCTATGTGTTTCCCATGACTAAAACTGATAAAGTGATCAAGGAGCTTACGACGTACTACGGCTTGGCAATCCGATAGCATTCCAGTTCGGTGGAACAGATGGAGAAGGCAATTTGGGCAACGTATTTCCACAAGTGTTAGACAGATGCCCACCCACAACACCAAAATTGTCCGGCTGGGGAAACTGGTTGGTGCAAGTGGCGCATTGCAGAGGCTGCCGGACATCTGGACGAATAGCAACACGACCAGCCGCTCTCCAAAGAAGTTCAAAAAGTGATTCATCCGACCTACGAGGCGCTTTCGGAGGACGAGTTATTGTACCGGTGCTTGGGAGGAAACACACAAAATTCAAATGAAAGTTTGAACGCGTGTGTTTGGAAGTTAGCCCCCAAGCATTTGTATTCTGGTGCGAAGACTGTGGAGATTGCGACTTCCTGGCTGTGGGCAGCTTCAACGAAGGGAATACAGAAATTCTGAAGACCATGACAACAATGGACGTCACCCTGGGACTCTATTCGATGCGTTCGCCAAGCATTCGGACGACCACCGGATTCAAGCGGCCGAAAACCTCTTGTCACCGGCCGTACGAGGGTCTCTGGAGCAGTGCAGGCTAGCCCAGATCGAGCAGAATGCCCTCTGTGAGGAAGAGGAAGGACTAGTTTATGGGCCCGAAATAGCAGATTGAACTTAAGTTGCATAATATTGCGTTGATATGTAGTCAAAACTTCAAACGCGTTTTTTCGAAATGACTTTTTTATCGCGCAGTGTGGTAACTTGAAATCTACTGAACCGATTGGCATGATTCTTTGTTTCCGACGAAGCTAACTAAATTGTCTAGGAGTTGTACCACTTTTATTCCGATCCATTAACTATAAATATTTTTACATTGCCGACGAAGTCGAAAAAACGATGAAAAAACCCTATTTTTTTCAAGTGGCCGCCATTTTGTTTCTATGGTCCAAATAACTTAAGCGAGGTACAACTCTTAAAGAATCTTATATACTTCGCTAACGTCAACTCAATTTTGATTTCAGACGAGCCGGCTGACCTGTGACGTACCGTGCGTGGAGGTCTACATCGAAATTTTGTTTCGTTCCGACGGCACTTCCCCCTTTGCTCTTCGACATTTCTAGCCAAAAAATTCCAGTGTGTAGATGATGTATCGATAAACATTTTGACTAAATTTGACGTAGATATCTATAACACATCCTGAGAAAAAAATTCTCAAAGAACTTGCTTCTTTCGGGCCAAAGATAGTAAACCTCCCCTTAATGAATGGTTCGATAACTAGACGGCAGAAGCTGAAGCCATTGGAAAGGCGGAACGCTCTGAAAAATACTTAAAATTTGAACGGCGGCGAGGTAGAAAAATAATTTTCATATCAAAATATGTTATAAGTTATCGTTCTGTGCCTTGAACAGAAATGTTTGGAGAAACAAACGTTCTTTACTCTTAGAATGCCCCTAGTCGAAAACACTAACAAGAAGACTGGCTGATAGGAAATTAGGGAAGAGCTTCTATAGCACTGGAAGGATCGGTAAGGACAGAAACTATACGGGAAGACAGTGACTGGAATACATCCAACAAATAATGACTCACGTTGTGTTACTCAGAGGCAGTGAGGTTCACAAAGGAAAGGATGTCGTGGCTTGCCGTATCAAACACTCTGAAGATAGGATCTATCTTCCCCCTCCGCCCTCTGCCCCCCCCCCCCCCATTCCCCACCCACCCAAGAAATGCCATTGCGTAACACTGCCCACATCGGCGCGTACGTCGAAGCGGTGCGTGTGTCGAGTATCTGTTCGCTTAGATGTTCGGACACGACGACAGACCTGGCATAGCAAGAAAAGCTATTCATTCTGTACCTGCATCAGATTTGTACTCAGTAATCAAATCTGCCAAAGATGCCGCCTATCTTGCGTCACAGGTCGGCCAAGACTCCGACCTCAACGTTCTGTGATGAGGCGTGGACGTCCATCTCCTTGTTACTTACTCTTGGTTTCACTGTCCTTCAATCAGTTTTCATAGATGCTGTTAACAGTAGCACGCGAAAAATGGACCAGCTTTGCCGTTTACGAGACGCTCTGTTTCAGGCGCCGTGCCATAACAACCAGACCTTTTGTCACATTCGGTTCTATCAGTGTATTTCCCCGCTTGCAGCTAATATAGTCGCTAGAATGATTCCCCATTCGGCTCCGCTCAGCCTAGATACCTTCCTTACCACTTCACGTGCCCGCAACGCCATCGTTCCGCACACACTCACGCGGTGTGCAGTGGTCACTACGTTTCGGCTCAGTTTTAGGAGTGAGTGCTCATAATGATCTGCCTTACCCACTGAGAAGCTCGCTATTCTGTAGACTGTAAACAAAATAGGATGACAGATCTGATTAACCAACGCGCGACGAGAATGAAGTCATTGTAGGAGTGAAAAGTCGATTGATATCCAAAGCAGCAGCGTAGTCGGGCCGCGTAGCAGGAAAGCGGCGGTTTCCCATCGTGAGCAGAATGCCGAGCAGGTGAGAGTGCGTGGTCGCAGGCCGCCCTGGGGCCGATTTAATGCGCGCCGCTGCATGTTCCCGGGATGCACTGTTGGCAGACCTCATCGGACACGCCCACCTGCAAATACGTGCTCACCGAATTTTTTTCTGGCCTTATTTCTAATTCCTCCGTAAAAATTACTCATCTAATGCCACCTTCAGACACGGCCTGCTGCTTGACTACCCACAGCGTGTATCCTTCGTATCTAACAACAAAGCTCCAACGTTGTGTGGAAGTTCGTGGCTGCAGAACGGTTCGCCGCCCAATCCACTCCACCATCTAAAAACATTATGGCAAAATAATACGCTGCTGGTCGTTAAAACTGGAATGCCATGATGGCGGCATGGAACAAATGTCAAATTCCATGCTTCGATATGAAAATAATGAGAATTTTAGCGCAACTGCGAAAGTAGGAAGGTGTAATGTCATCTACATTCTATCCTCCGCCACACACCGTCAGGTGGCTTGCGGAGTATGGATGTAGATGTAGATGTAGAAAGCTTACGCAGTGAGTTTCTCATTCAGAAACGGATCGTGCAGCCACGTCTCGATCCCTGAGTCAACAGATGGGGACGTTTGCAAGACAACAACCATCTGCAAGAACAGTTCGACGACGTTTACAGCAGCATGGACTATCAGCTCGGAGACCATGGCTGCGGTTACCCTTGACGCTGCATCACAGACAGGAGCGCCTGCGATGGTGTACTCAACGACGAACCTGGGTGCTCGAATGGCAAAACGACATTTTTTCGGATGAATCCAAGTTCTGTTTACAACATCACGATGGTCGCATCCGTGTTTGGTGACATCGCAGTGAACGAACATTGGAAGCGTGTATTCGTCATCGCCATACTGGCGTATCACCCGATGTGATGGTATGGGGCGCCATTGGTTACACATCTCGGTCACCTCTTGTTCGCATTGACGGTGCTTTGAACAGTGGACATTACATTTCAGATGACCCATGGCTCTACCCGTCATTCGATCACTGCAAAACCCCACATTTCAGCAGGATAATGCACGACCGCATGTTGCAGGTCCTGTACTGGCCTTTCTGGATACAGAAAATGTTCGACTGCTGCCCTGGCCAGCATATTCTCCAGATCTCACAGCAATTGAAAACGTCTGGTCAATGGTGGCCGAGCAACTTGCTCGTCACAATACGCCAGTCACTACTCTTGATGAACTGTGATATCGTGTTGAAGCTGCATGGGCAGCTGTATCTGTACACGCCATCCAAGCTCTGTTTGACTCAATACCCAGGCGTATCAAGGCCGTTTAATACGGCCAGATGTGGTTGTTCTGGGTACTGATTTCTCATGATCTATGCACCCAAATTGCGTGAAAATTTAATCACATGTCAGCTCTAGTATAATATATTTGTCCAATGAATGCCAGTTTATCACATGCATTTCTTCTTGGTGTAGCAATTTTAATGGCCAGTAGTGTAGTTTAAAACACGAAATCCTACGGTTCGTATAGCTGGCAATTTGGACAGCAGTCGTTGCAATTCTGACGTGTTAAGACGTTAAGGCTAATGGCTCCATCCTATGTTCGAGGTCTCTCTGCCGTTACCTTTCAAAAAGATAGCAAAAAACGACATATTTCTCGGGTGGTCCTGATCTAGCTCAATACAAACGGTTTTCTTTTGTTACACAGGCCAGCAAGTTCCACAGATCTCCTACCCATTGAGAAAATCTTGTCACGGGTTTCCGAGAGGCAGGCGCACCACCACCTCCCAACCACTACGATTTTAGCATAGAGTTGAACAAGCATGGAGTGTTCCTACTGAACCTATCATCCGAGACCTGTTGGACGCGATGCCCAGCCGGGTTGGACACACTGCCGCTGAAATTTGCTGCCAGATTAAAACTGTGTCCTGGACAGGGACTCTAGCTTGCGACCTTATCTCTCGCAGGCAAATGCTCTACAGAATGAGCTGCCCAACTACGACTCACGACCCGTCCTCACAGCTGTTTTACTGCCAGTACAACCTCTTACCTTACAAACTACACAGAAATCCTCCTGCATAACTTGCAATAATAAGTCTCCTGGAAGAAAGGAAATTGCAGAGACATGGCTCAGCCATAGCCTGGGGAGTTGTTTCCAGAAGTCGGTTGGGCACTTGCCCGCGATGGAATAATACATTAGGTTCGAGTTCTGGTCCGGCACACAGTTTTAATCCGCGAAGAACTTTCAAAACAATGCACACTGCACTGCGGATGTGGCAGCTCTGTGTACTAAGTTCGCCATATGCGTCTCCACAAAAACAAGATAAAATTGCGTGCCACTCGTGGAAAGAGAAAAAAATTCATTGTGTTTTACGGTTGATAAGTAAGCTTTAAGTTTCCGGCTTCCAGTTAGCAGGTTTACTACAGTTATGTGCGGCCTCTGATCAGTATATTCCTTTAGCATCCATCATGTACTCTTAACGCTGTTCGTGCAAGTTTTTGCTATGGTTTTTTCCTTTTGCATGTAAATTACCAACTCGAATTGTGAATGGCTGGGCTAGTTGCTCCCGCGTTGTTCTTCCCGTCAGCAGATGGCAGTACTTTTGCCAATTTGGTTTTGCCAGTTTTCTTCCTCCTTAGTGTACGCAAACCTGTACTCTCAATCGCGGCGCTCGAGGTCACAGCATAGTCTAAGTGTGCTGGTGTGCATTCCATACTTATTTATCCAGGCAGTCTCTCGTTGTATTGTCTGGTATTGCTTTCGCATTGACTTAGGTCTTATCGCAATTAGACCTACCGCTATTTTCCATAAATGTTAAATAGTACTTCTTTTTTGGATTCTCATATGTACATCTGCGTGTATGGTTCAAATGGCTCTGAGCACTATGGGGCTTAACATCTGAGGTCATCAGTCCCCTAGAATTTAGAACTACTTAAACATAACTAACCTAAGGACATCACACACATCCATGCCCGAGGCAGGT
This sequence comes from Schistocerca cancellata, assembly GCF_023864275.1. Classification (NCBI taxonomy): domain Eukaryota; kingdom Metazoa; phylum Arthropoda; class Insecta; order Orthoptera; family Acrididae; genus Schistocerca; species Schistocerca cancellata. The sequence goes on along the minus strand of NC_064629.1, from coordinate 118,378,075 downwards.
TTCGAACCTGCGACAGTAGCGGCCGTGCGGTTCCAGACTGTAGCGCCTAGAACCGCTCGGCCACCCCGGCCGGCTTCTGCGTGTAAAAGTTATTATTAGCTTCTGTCTCTTCTTAATGTTCAGTATAATATATGATTATGGCCACGTAATAGTCCGAAACCGATAGTGGTTTAAGCACTGAAAAACAAAGAAAACCTTACAGCTGATGCTGTATTTTCAACTTCTACTACATATTTAACTACATGTTCTTCCTACTACACTGTATATCCACAATAATTAAAATTTCTTTCTTCGGTATCCTGACAAGTGTTGCAATGTCAATACCGAGCAGTGCTTACCAAATACCGAGGGGTAAGCTACCAACATAAAATTACGCATACCTGCTTTAAAATGATTAAACTTGTCTACGAAACTTGGAACTGCTGATAATATTCAGCGTCAGAGCCGCGCTGGGCTTCCCCTTTTCCCTCCACGAGGGTCCGTGAAAGGCCCCTTCGATTAGCTGATTTCAGAACAACCTCCGAAATTTGTTAACCGTTTAACCATCTTCACCTATCAGTTATGCACCTGTAGAATTTTAGACATATGTATCTCTGGAGGGAGTTATCAACCGTTCAGGTTTCTCTACAGCAAATAACAAAACTACTTGTGTGATCAAAGTTTGCTAGATAACGTCCTGAAATGTTTCTGTGAATAAAGAGAAAGCATTCCTGAGTGCTCGGATTTGGAGGAAAAACCCATCGCCTTCTGGCTGTTGGCAAGGGGAATATCCCACCTACCGTGCAGTCCGCAACGCCCACATGACTGTGGTTGGGCCTGACGCCCATATCGACGACTATAGTTATCTGTTGTAGCTGAATTAGGGAACATAAAATTAATCACTGGTTTGAAATGAGGATAGATTACTTGTATCAAAATCGATCTCTGTCTACGTGAAGAAGATATAGGGTGTTTCAAAAATGACCAGTATATTTGAAACGGCAATAAAAACTAAACGAGCAGCGATAGAAATACACCGTTTGTTGCAATATGCTTGGGACAACAGTACATTTTCAGGCGGACAAACTTTCGAAATTACAGTAGTTACAATTTTCAACAACAGATGGCGCTGCAAGTGATGTGAAAGATATGGAAGACAACGCACTCTGTGGGTGCGCCATTCTGTACGTCGTCTTTCTGCTGTAAGCGTGTGCTGTTCACAACGTGCAAGTGTGCTGTAGACAACATGGTTTATTCCTTAGAACAGAGGATTTTTCTGGTGTTGGAATTCCACCGCCTAGAACACAGTGTTGTTGCAACAAGACGAAGTTTTCAACGGAGGTTTAATGTAACCAAAGGACCGAAAAGCGATACAATAAAGGATCTGTTTGAAAAATTTCAACGGACTGGGAACGTGAAGGATGAACGTGCTGGAAAGGTAGGGCGACCGCGTACGGCAACCACAGAGGGCAACGCGCAGCTAGTGCACAGGTGATCCAACAGCGGCCTCGGGTTTCCGTTCGCCGTGTTGCAGCTGTGGTCCAAATGACGCCAACGTCCACGTATCGTCTCATGCGCCAGAGTTTACACCTCTATCCATACAAAATTCAAACGCGGCAACCCCTCAGCGCCGCTACCATTGCTTCACGAGAGACATTCGCTAACGATATAGTGCGCAGGATTGATGACGGCGATATGCATGTGGGCAGCATTTGGTTTACTGACGAAGCTTATTTTTACCTGGACGGCTTCGTCAATAAACAGAACTGGCGCATATGGGGAACCGAAAAGCCCCATGTTGCAGTCCCATCGTCCCTGCATCCTCAAAAAGTACTGGTCTGGGCCGCCATTTCTTCCAAAGGAATCATTGGCCCATTTTTCAGATCCGAAACGATTACTGCATCACGCTATCTGGACATTCTTCGTGAATTTGTGGCGGTACAAACTGCCTTAGACGACACTGCGAACACCTCGTGGTTTATGCAAGATGGTGCCCGGCCACATCGCACGGCCGACGTCTTTAATTTCCTGAATGAATATTTCGATGATCGTGTGATTGCTTTGGGCTATCCGAAACATACAGGAGGCGGCGTGGATTGGCCTCCCTATTCGCCAGACATGAACCCCTGTGACTTCTTTCTGTGGGGACACTTGAAAGACCAGGTGTACCACCAGAATCCAGAAACAATTGAACAGCTGAAGCAGTACATCTCATCTGCATGTGAAGCCATTCCGCCAGACACGTTGTCAAAATTTTCGGGTAATTTCATTCAGAGACTACGCCATATTATTGCTACGCATGGTGGATATGTGGAAAATATCGTACTATAGAGTTTCCCAGACCGCAGCGCCATCTGTTGTTGAAAATTGTAACTACTGTAATTTAGAATGTTTGTCTGCCTGAAAATGTACTGTTGTCCCAAGCATATTGCAACAAACGGTGTATTTCTATCGCTGCTCGTTTAGTTTTTATTGCCGTTTCAAATATACCGGTCATTTTTGAAACACCCTGTATGTAACCTTTAGTAAAATTTCCATAGGATAACAGATAAAATATTAGCTAAGGAACTACAGTTATGTCTTGCGAATAGGCAACGTGGGAGAAATAAAAAAAAAAAAAATGTGGAACGCTTGTCCACATTGCTGCTCTTCAGACATCTGCTTGCAATAAGAAGTGCACAAAAGATAGCGTTGTCCCGTGAGTCAATGAACATGACCCGTGAGTCCTTGGCAGTGACTCAGTGCACCGGCGCTACTAAATAAACAAAGAAGTATTCGTAGTTGCTAGATTAAACCAGTAACGGTGCGTAACGGCTGAGACTGTTATGTAGCTGATAGTCAGCGCTGTAATATTGGTATAGCTCAGAACAAGATCCGCAGTTTGTGTATGAATGAGTCTTTGTGATGCATATGATCTTAGAAGAACTGTAACTACTGCGATTATTCTCCTAAGCGTAGGTAGTAGATGTAGTCGAGCTGCTAAAGTCACAGCACGTGTAAGATCATTTACAGTTTTATTAAGATAAAAGTTATCGGTTGCAATAGAGGCACGCATAACGAAGGGATGCGATTGTTAGTAGACAAGGTAACAGATGCATACAGATTGAGGAACTGCTTATGTTATATGCCGATAAATAACTCGATTATTTTACTAAATTAATCGATTATTACGCTGAAATATATTAGCTAATTTTAAACATTACGCACGAGATATTAACATCTCACTTTAATGCCTATGCAGTTTTATATCAATGTTTAGGTAAAAGACCACACCCTACTCGATAACTAAATAAACAAACATTTTCTGTTCATGAGTCAGCTGGTTCAGCGTCAGGGTCGCAAACTAAAATTCTGTGTCCCCACTTCCAATTGCTCCTAGGACTGTAATTTTTCTTGCGAAAGGTTAATGTGGAACCTCAAATGTGCATGCGAAAACTCCAAGCTTCACCGCTGTCTGGATAGGCTTTCGTACTGAATTGCAGTTGCTTCCAAACTGCCTGTTTTCACTTGATGAGTGATAAGTGGCAAAAACATACTGCATCTATTAGGTTTCCGTCTAGCAGACCACTCCCCACTTGAAACTAGCTGTCAGGTTGATAACTGTTTCGCTGTTTAGTATCTCATCTACTGTAATCCTGGCATTAGTAATTACTTCAATAATCCGATTGATTGAAATAAGGAAAAGTCAGACGATTGCGGGCGGTGCATTAAAATTAAGCCGCATTCTCGATTTAGCAATAAACAGATTGACTACGGCTTAGATGACTCTGCTCTAATTACACAGGACAATATCTTTACATTCAAAGCGCTGACAGATGCCGCCTAAATCACTCTCTAGCGACATCGTAATGAGTCTAATGACAAAAAATGAGATGTTGCAGCAATAATGACCCACCAAAGCTATAAATACACTCCTGGAAATTGAAATAAGAACACCGTGAATTCATTGTCCCAGGAAGGGGAAACTTTATTGACACATTCCTGGGGTCAGATACATCACATGATCACACTGACAGAACCACAGGCACATAGACACAGGCAACAGAGCATGCACAATGTCGGCACTAGTACAGTGTATATCCACCTTTCGCAGCAATGCAGGCTGCTATTCTCCCATGGAGACGATCGTACAGATGCTGGATGTAGTCCTGTGGAACGGCTTGCCATGCCATTTCCACCTGGCGCCTCAGTTGGACCAGCGTTCGTGCTGGACGTGCAGACCGCGTGAGACGACGCTTAATCCAGTCCCAAACATGCTCAATGGGGGACAGATCCGGAGATCTTGCTGGCCAGGGTAGTTGACTTACACCTTCTAGAGCACGTTGGGTGGCACGGGATACATGCGGACGTGCATTGTCCTGTTGGAACAGCAAGTTCCCTTGCCGGTCTAGGAATGGTAGAACGATGGGTTCGACGACGGTTTGGATGTACCGTGCACTATTCAGTGTCCCCTCGACGATCACCAGGGGTGTACGGCCAGTGTAGGAGATCGCTCCCCACACCATGATGCCGGGTGTTGGCCCTGTGTGCCTCGGTCGTATGCAGTCCTGATTGTGGCGCTCACGTGCACGGCACCAAACACGCATACGACCATCATTGGCACCAAGGCAGAACCGATTCTCATCGCTGAAGACGACACGTCTCCAGTCGTCCCTCCATTCACGCCTGTCGCGACACCACTGGAGGCGGGCTGCACGATGTTGGGGCGTGAGCGGAAGACGGCCTAACGGTGTGCGGGACCGTAGCCCAGCTTCATGGAGACGGTTGCGAATGGTCCTCGCCGATACCCCAGGAGCAACAGTGTCCCTAATTTGCTGGGAAGTGGCGGTGCGGTCCCCTACGGCACTGCGTAGGATCCTACGGTCTTGGCGTGCATCCGTGCGTCGCTGCGGTCCGGTCCCAGGTCGACGGGCACTTGCACCTTCCGCCGACCACTGGCGACAACATCGATGTACTGTGGAGACCTCACGCCCCACGTGTTGAGCAATTCGGCGGTACGTCCACCCGGCCTCCCGCATGCCCACTATACGCCCTCGCTCAAAGTCCGTCAACTGCACATACGGTTCACGTCCACGCTGTCGCGGCATGCTACCAGTGTTAAGGACTGCGATGGAGCTCCGTATGCCACGGCAAACTGGCTGACACTGACGGCGGCGGTGCACAAATGCTGCGCAGCTAGCGCCATTCGACGGCCAACACCGCGGTTCCTGGTGTGTCCGCTGTGCCGTGCGTGTGACCATTGCTTGTACAGCCCTCTCGCAGTGTCCGGAGCAAGTATGGGGGGTCTGACACACCGATGTCAATGTGCTCTTTTTTCCATTTCCAGGAGTGTACATTGTTTTAAAAGTGAAACCCTGTTTTTGCTCATTTGTACGGAGTCCATTGTGGATAGGATATTCATAAGAGCTTTATCCGACTTTTGTTTAATTTGTGCAAATAACCCTGTCAGTTTCTTCGTATAGCTGTATTCCACAATGTATTTTGATGTTCAGTTCACGTGCAATTTATTTCAGAATTGTAGAGCCACATCATTAGGTGCCAAACGTTAGTCAAAACTGGAGTGCTATAACTTACTACCAATTCCAAATTCTCACTACATCCTACACATGTCCTGCGACTTGTTTAAATCATTATGCTTTGTAGCTGGAGAACCGATCATGTTGATTTTAATTTGAACCTCAGTTTGTTTACGGTCTAACAAAGCAAAACTGCTGAAAATAAGAAGAAGAGCGTTAACAAGGGTTTAGAACATCTAGTCAGTCAAAAAGTGAGAAGTAAGGCAGAAAAGTTTAACCAGGAGGTGCCAAACAAAAATATCGTGGTGTAGGTAACACTCTTGCGCCCATGGAAATCGCTGTACCCACAACGAATGGTATGCTGTTCACTTGGTTAGAAGAGCTCGACATAAGGAATGAAATAATTAATAATAAAAATTGTAGCAGTGTTGTCACGGAGCGAGACACAGAAACAGCAATACACGAGTTAAGCTTAGTGTATGAGACACTTTTCTGGCAAGACACGCACTGCTGCAATGAGGCACTTCACCATACAAGTTCATGGGCACTCTACCAATCTTGCTGTTTGTTTGCGACACCACACAGGTGAAAGATCACAATCGTTACAACAGTAATGATCACACTCGCCGGTATCTGTAATCTCATGATAGCGTCGTAAATTCCAGCTCGTGCGCTGCAGTTACGCTTCCAGAACGGCTGTTTCAAATATGCCTACTCTGTTACCTACATAAGTGGAGAACTTGAAGCGCAAAATAAGTGAAACAATAGTAATAAATAAATAAAATTTGATCTGAGTTCATTCAAAGATGACTAGATTGGAACGTTGATGTGATACCCGGACGTTGTTAGGGGTCAAAACCGAAAAATGGTCCTTGCTCGATCTATGTTTTCTCCAAAACTGAATATAAATTTCTAATACTGACTTTTGTTAGCGGAAAATTCTTTAATGTTCTCTGTTTTGATAGTTGTGGAAGTGATCCAAATGTGGGAATCATTTCTGTCAATTCCTCTGTGACTGAGCTCTTTCTTTGAGTAGCTTATAATTATATCCGAATATTTAGCCACCACTAGTCTACCACCACTTGGGTTTTTTCATGTTGCACGTGAAAATGGGAATGGATAAGAAGGCATTTCCGCCTTTTCAAGTATTTACTGTCCTCACGTTTGCTGAAACCTCCCTTGACTGTATCTGGTTTCATTACGTTGTCGGTATGCGGCACTGCTTAACAGAAATTATTACAAGTCGTACCTTAATTATGGCGTTGAAAGACACAGTCGCCGCACTATAGCATATGAGTCATCCGGGAATTTACTTTTAAAGTATATCTTACCTGTAGTTCTTGTAGTTACTCAGTGCTATATTCTTATATCTCGAGCAATAGAGATGATTACTTGTAACTAGTTAAAATTAGATACGTACTGGTACTCGATTCCACATACATGCTTTCGCTGGCTGTTTGCTGTCAATAGCAGGTTTCGGACGTACTTTACAGAGCGACTCAAAACTTTAAATTGCTAAATACCTCTCCTTATTCCTTCCATATTACGCAGAAATCCATGTTCGATTCCAGGTTCGACACACAGTTTTAATTTCCTATTCATAGCCAACATGGTACATACACTCATGCTCATAAATTAAGGATAATTGCAGAATGTGGTGCCACACAACGTGACACTACACAAAACTGGCGCTAATAGCATAGGCACATAGGGAACACACACGACACAGATCTGTAAGTCCACCGTATCGGTGATAAGTTGAGAAAACCGTCCCGAAACACATGCGCTACAAAACGCCACTGTTTCCTGCGTATGTACCCCGACATCAATATGGGATATGATCACCATGCACACCTACAAAGGCCGCACAACGGGTTTGCATACTCTGGATCAGGTGGTCGAACAGCTGCTGGGGTATAACCTCACATTCTTGCGCCAGTGCCTGTCGGAGCTTCTGAAGTGTCGTAGGGTTTCGAAGACGTGCAGCGATACGTCGACCGAGGGCATCCCAGACGTGCTTGATGGGGTTTAGGTCTGGAGAACAGGTAGGCCACTCCATTCACCTGATATCTTCTGTTTCAAGGTACTCCTCCACGATGGCAGATCGGTGGGGCCATGCGTTATCATCCATCAGGAGGAAGGTGGGACCCACTCCTGAAAAGGCGGACATACTGGTGCTAAATGACGTCCCGGTACACCTGCCGTGTTACAGTTCCTCTGTCAAAGACATGCAGGGGTGTACGTGCACCAATCATAATTTCACCCCACACCATCAAATCACGACCTTCTTACAGGTCCCCTTCAAGGACATTGGTATCTGGTTTCTTGTTCACCCCAGATGGAAACCCGGCGAGAATCACTGTTCAGATTATACCTGGACTCGTCCGTGAACATAACCTGAGACCACTGTTCCAATGACCATATACTGTGTTCTTGACACCAGGCTTTACGGGCTCTCCTGTGACCAGGGGTCAGTGGAATGCACCTTGCAGGTCTGCGGGAGAATAAACCATCTCTGTTCAGTCGCCTGTAGACTGTGTGTCTGGAGACAACTGTTTCAGTGGCTGTCCCGAGCAAGGCTACCTGCAGTACTCCGTGGCCGTCTGCGGGCACTGATGGTGAGATATCGGTCTTCTTGTGGTGTTTTACACTGTGGACGTCCCGTACAGTAGCGCCTGGACGCGTTTACTGTCTGCTGGAATTGTTGCCATAATCTTGAAATCACACTTTGTGGTACACGGAGCGTCCGTGTTTGACCAGCCCCCAGTCGCCCTAGTATTCTACGCCTCATAACGTCATCAATATGTGTTCTTTGAGCCATTTTTAACACAGAGTCACCACTAGCACGTCTGAAAACGTCTGCACACTTACTCGCTGCACAGTACTCTGACATGCACCAACACACCTCTGCGTATGTGGACTGCTGCCAGCGCCACCGTGCGACGACCGCAGATCAGATGCACCGCGTGCACATACCCCGAGGTGATTTAAACCCGCATACCGCCCTCCAGAGCGTATTTTCACCATGTATCAGCATTATACTTAATTTATGAGCATGAGAATATTTCGTAAAAGATCGAGAAAATACAATCTCTTCAACTTCTGATGTTCGGTCGTTTCGAATCTTGAACTGTTGTATTTCTTGCTATTGTGATTCAGACGGTTTCATTACCCTATAAGTAGCCGTGGACGTGCCGTGTAACACAAAGCTGATGCGGTCATTAACGTACAGCCGAAATGCTGACAGCAAAATATGCTTCTATTTTATTGCGCCCATAGATTTTCCTCTGCACAATGAAAAAGAAAGCAGAAGAAATTTAGCTACTTCCAAAATAAAGCTTCGGTAGTATTACAGATGCTTTATACACAAAAATAAAATCACTCACGAAATGAATGAGGGAATCACGTAGCCTTGTGGACCACTTTGTGTAACAGTAATGGGGCGAATCACTCTCTCTTGGCATTTGTTACAAATCGTAGACTATTTGAAGACGTGAATGTTACTATCTTCAAGCATACTTCTTGAAACACGAGATAATTAAATCTCAATTTGGAACTGTTATAACTGCTAAGATTAATAAAACCGATGTATCACTTGCATTCAGTTAACCAAGGGCTCGCAAAGTTTTCGTTGCTTTCGTGTGGAATAAGTGACCGTTTTCGAGATTTTACATTGTACAGTTATGCAATCACTCCCTTCGCCTCAAACTGTATTTACATTTTCTGCTGGTACGATGGGATCGTGTAAAATTTTTCGTACATTATCTACAAACTATTCCATAATTCCATTAGATAAATTATTTCTTTCTTGTAAAATGGCAAGCAAATCTATGTTGTAATATTACGTGCCTTTAGAGTATCGTCATGTCGATTTTATTATTTGATAAAAGATACCATGTGCTGACCTAGAGAGGAGCGGGCGTCAACACTGTTACAAAATATTATCCGTAATATGTGCAATGGTATGAAAACACTTCTAGTTGACCAACAAAGGCCTTAAAACTACTGTGAAAAAATAACTGACGGAGTTCCGAGACGATGGAGGTTTTTCACATGTGGAATAACCGGCAATGTAAAACATGTATTGAGGTCAAAATTCAAAGGATGTCACGAGAAGGAGGAGATTTGCGTTTAACATCCCGTCAACAACGACTTTATTAGAGATGAAGCTTAAACTCGGATTGTGGGAGGAAGGGGAAGGGGATCGGCTGTGCTTTTTCAAAGCCTGAAGCGATTTAGGGAAATCATCACGCAAAACCTAATTCAGGGTCTCCGAATAGGAGTCCAGTGGGCTAACCACTGCGCCACCTCGCTCTGTTAAAGCCTGACAGTGACAGGTAAGAGGGAAAATGAGTACTCTATACAAGATATTCACCTCTGTCGAAGTAACCAATGAACGCTCGCGACATCAGCTTCACTAGCTGTAAAAAGTAATGAGGACCATGCAGATGTGTTAACACGAACACTGTAACAAACAAACTTTTATTTACTAATGGTTTATCTTATGAGTAAGACACAGAGGTCGAGAGCTGCGCATAATTTCGAATGCTTATAAATATCATCGATTATCAAAAAATACTGTAAAAACGCTATTCATTTACAGTAGTAAGCTTGAAAGAAAAAAAATCGTGACAATAACCATAGAGACTTGGAGTAGGAAGATCAATGGCGAGCTCCTGAAAAATGTGAAAGAAAGCAAAATAGACAGCGTGATATCTAGTGTTGTAAAGCCCTTAGACAATAAGATTCAACTAAGATGTTATAGCAAACTAATGTAATGAAATGATATACGCCAGCCGTGGTGGCCGAGCGGTTCTAGGCGCTACTGTCTGGAACCGCGTGACCGCTACGGTCGCAGGTTCGAATCCTGCCTCGGGCATGGATGTGTGTGATGTCCTTAGGTTAGTTAGGTTTAAGTAGTTCTAAGTTCTAGGGGACCGATGACCTCAGAAGTTAAGTCCCATAGTGCTCAGAGCCATTAATGATATACACCAAAATCTGAAACAGCCTCTTATGTTGATTGTATCGAAAGCGGCAGTGCTCCAATACTACAGATGTTTTGCAGATTGGTATGATTTTTATGTACGGCCGACAGTCAAGGATTAGCAAGTTATTTTGCTACCTAACATAAGAAAAATTCTCTTCACGTAATATATTCAACTGTTCTAACCACACTTTTCAAATGTCACTTGCTCTGGTATACACATTTCTTCGAACCTATCTAAGGTTCTTATCCCCGGCAGACATCTGTACTGTGCCAGGAGAGAAGTTCTTAGGGTGCAGTGAATAACTTCCTAGTCAGTATATCAAGGGATAGTCGCCACTGTGAGTGGGAGAGGCCCTGTGAACTTTATAAAACGTGAGAACTACTGTCAAACTGAAAATCTGAGATAGCTCACCGTGAGACATGTTCGTGTATCTCTGTCGATAAGTTCGTTGCCCATGAAAGACACGGGTCTGGAATAAATTCCTGTTCGGGTGCATATTCTACCAGGAGGCTATATTTATACTCCACCGATAAGTGAAGATGCGTTCTGTGAATGTCAGTGTAACGGTAAACGAATACGCGAAGCCATACTTTCACAGTTGTTTGACTACGTCTCTTGGCTAGCAATGGTACTTCGTCATTCTCCAGATGAACCCGTGGGCCCTAAGCAGACACTATCGCACATACCAATAGCAATGTCGACGGCTGTAAGAGCTGTTCGGTCATCGCGACCCTGAGCTTGCATAGGCCTCTCTTACATCTCTACACATATACCGTGCAACTCACTGTAAGTCCACAACGGAGGGTACATCATGCCAAAATCATGGGTTTTCTTTCATACTACATTCCTGTATTGAGCGAGGGAAAAGCGACCTTTCGTATGCATGTGTGCGTTCCCTAAGGTCTCTTGTACTATTCTCACGATCCTTACGCGTGATATACGGTGGTGACAGCATTTTGGTCGCACAGTCTTCTGTGCAGCCGCGGAACTAGGAGTTGGGTGGTGGCGAGCCCATAGCCTTTTACACTGGGAAAAGTGTCCGGTACTCAATTCGACAGCAAACTGAATGCACTTGTACCTGTCATGTAGGAGCTGAAAGTAAGAAAATTTCCGGTCCAGTATTGCAGCTGCCGGACCACAACGCACACTTTGCATATACAGCTTCTCTAAATGTACCCAACAGAATTTCGCGAGAACTATGTCGTCTTTCGAAGGACTGACATTTGAACATTTCTGTTACTCTATACGGACCGGTTACGACCCTAGCAGCCCGTCTCTAAATTCATCTACATCTACATTTATACTCCGCAAGCCACCCAACGGTGCGTGGCAGAGGGCACTTTACGTGCCCTGTCATTACCTCCCTTTTCTGTTCCAGTCGCGTATGGTTCACGGGAAGAACGACTGCCGGAAAGCCTCCGTGCCCGCTCGAATCTCTCTAATTTTACATTCGTAATCTCCTCGGGAAGTATCTTCTCGAAACCTGGACAGCAAGCTACACCGCGATGAAGAGCGCCTCTCTTGCAGAGTCTGCCACTTGAGTTTGCTAAACATCTCCGTAACGCTATCACGGTTACCAAATAACCCTGTGACGAAACGCGCCGCTCTTCTTTGGATCTTCTCTATTTCCTCTGTCAACCCGAACTGGTACAGATCCCACACTGATGAGCAATACTCAAGTACAGGTCGAACGAGTGTTTTGTAAGCCACCTCCTTTGTTGATGGACTATATTTTCTAAGGACTCTCGCAATGAATCTCAACCTGGCACCGGCCTTACCAACAATCAATTTTATATGATCACTCCACTTCAAATCGTTCCGTACCCATACTCTCAGATATATTACAGAAGTAACTGCTACCAGTGTTTGTTCTCCTATCATATAATCATACAATAAAGGATCCTTCTTTCTATGTATTCGCAATACATTACATTTGTCTATGTTAAGGGTCAGTTGCCACTCCGTGCACCAAGTGCCTATCTGCTGCAAATCTTCCTGCATTTCACTACAATTTTCTGATGGTGCAATTTCTCTGGATACTACAGCATCATCCGCGAAAAGCCATATGAAACTTCCGACACTATCTACTAGGTCATTTTTATACAGGGTGAAAAGTATTTAAACCGACAAACTCTGGGAGGTTGTAGGGGACATCAAAACAAATATTTTTCCCTAATGTCATTTTTTCCTATGAGGAGTATTTAAACCGGTAGAGGAGGATTTACCTGGCGGCAAATTGTTTAAACCAACAAACACTTTTCCATTTTCTTATGATGAGGAGACAACACATTAACACAACCCAATTTCAATTACAGTAGATTTTCAAAAATGCCTCCCTGACACGTAAACAAAGGTTAAACCGTCGGATGATGCTCTGTCTGACACGGGCAAAATCCCCAGAAGTATCCTGAATTTTTCCTGCTGCTCCTACTATCGAGGCAACCAGATTCTCTTCTGATGCAGCAGGAGTTGCCTAAACAAGGTTGCGCATCTCTCCCCACACAAAAAAGTCCAGAGGGGACATATCTGGGGATCGAGCAGGCCGTGATACAGGACCACCTCTGCCAATCCACGTTTCTGGGAATCGTCGGTCCAGGAATCGACGCACACGACGACTGAAATGTGCCAGCGCCCCGTCATGTTGGAACCACATGTGTTGTCTTGTAGCGAGAGGTACGCCTTCCAGCAACTTCCTCAAATTGCAGCGTTCTTGCTGTGCGACGGCGTCCCTATCCAGGTAATCTGATAAATGACCCGGTCTCACGCAGACATTGGTACACAGCAGCAGAGGTCGTATGATGCGGGATACGGCGATTAAGATACTGTTGTAGATAAACCCGCTGTACAGCTCGTCCGTTGTGGTGTGCTACGTAGTACTCACCAACCATATCAGTATACTCACTCCAGGTGTATCGAACCATTAGTAAACAGAGACAATGCACTACTACACTGGTGGACAGCAGTTGCCTACAACTGAAGAGCGTAATACGCCCTCTAACAACCGTAATACGGCCTCTAACAACTGAAGAGCGTAATATGACCTCCACTGGTTTAAATAATCCTCATAGGAGAAAATGACATTAGGGAAAAATATTTGTTTTGATGTCCCCTATGTTGTGTACATAGTTCAGCGTAGTCAGCGCGTACACAACTTTCCCACTAGAGCGCGCCCCGCTAAGCACAACAGCGCAGGTGCAGCGCTCGTCCGTCTCCGCACTACAAGATGGCGCTGCCTTAGAGACGGACCAAATTTTGCTTCTGCCGATCCGCATATTAATATGTAACGCAGCCAATGAGATTGCTACTAAAATAGAACCTTTTCTCTTCGCGGAACACACTCGCGCAGTGATACCTGAACGTGCGAGGTATTATAACGAGTGTACAGACCTCCGATTAGTCAGTCTGCATTTGTCCACATTAGTCTGTACCAATCTGCATTAGTCTGTACCAGTCTGTAGTCAAGTTTCAGTCTGCGCCTAATAAGATTATCATATTCCTGTACATAGCCATGAAGATAAATGTATAGACACTTTGTCAAGTGTCAGAGATATGTGAGAATAAGATTAATGTACCAAGATCAAAGGAACTTCAGATTGTCAATTGTAAATAGCATCCAGAATCAAGTTACGTAACGTATGATTTTTATTATTTTAATAAATGTGTGTGAAAATTAATCAAGTTCTGTTTAAAGTTGGTCACCATCAATCTAATCTGATGGTGTGTGTACCAAAGGTCTTAAGTGCGCACACCACACCCTACAATCTCCCAGAGTTTGTCGGTTTAAATACTTTTCACCCTGTATATTTATAATTACCTCTATGCCTATTGTCGTGCATATTTAATAAGGACTCCAAACGTTGGAACAGTACTCGAGGATTTGTCGCACTACCCTCAGGCGTGCGACGTCCTTTGCATACGAACTGGATTTTTCCAGAACTCTTCCAACAGATTCGAGTCTTTCATTCACTGTCAAAGCCACACGATTACTGTTTGTCATTAAAAAGGCAGAAAAACACAATAAGTGATGCCGTTTCAGGAAATGAAAAACATTTTATTTTTCGGTATAACTAGAAACGGAATACAAAAAGAGTAATACAAAGGTAAGAAAGTAGTGAGACGTGGAATCCGTGGAGCAGCGCGGGCCGGTAGAGACTCAGACGACGGCCTTGACGAGGGCCGCGGCGGCGACGGCGGGCAAGTCGCGCTGCACGACTGCGTTGAAGCCGTTGACGGGGTCGGCGTAGTAGTTGACGGTGCGACGCACGCCGTCGGGCTCGATGAGGCTGTAGCTGCCGCGCACGATGCCGCCCTCGCGCGCCTCCTCCTGCGCCTTGGCGTCGCCCGTCAGCGAGTCCTGCACCGTGTACGCGTACTGGTACTGCGGGTAGGCGTCCGCGTAGTCGGCCGCCACCACGGCCGCGGCTGCGGGCGCCGCCACCAGAGGCGCTGCCGGCACCACGCCCGCCTGCGACGCGCCCGCCACCAGCACCACGCACAACACTGCCTGCAACACCACACACTCTCGGCTCAGTCGCACGCAAACCACGTGCTACGTCTCGATTCGTAGCGAGGAATGAGGTTACGAAGCACACTGTTTACAAAACACTCGTGCGACCCATCGTAGAATACTGATCAGGTGTGTGGGACGCATACCGAACTGGATTAACAGAGGATAATGAGCGTATACAAAGAAGGCCAAATTTTTTTTTCCCCCGAATTTTGTGAAACATACATAACCCACTATCTGACACTTTTGAGTGGGTGTATTAGGACTAACTAACTCTGCTATTAGTACTACAGTTGTGGTTTATTAATGCAGGCACACTATCTATTTATTAAGCAACATTGTGCTATATATGAATTATAGGCCTCTTAGCCTCTCTGGAATACTCCCAGAGAGTTGCCCGTCCCCAGCCACGTGGAGGCGGGCCGCGACTACTAGAAGAAACCTCTCCATTTATTCTATTTTTTTATTCCCCCCACCACCATACTGATCTAACAACAACTACTAGCTACTACAATTCAAAGACTTAAACAAACGTAGTATTTACATATTTACAATTGCGCATTAGATCTGAAGCGCATTTACCCTCTCCCAAGGTAGGCTCGCTGGGCCTCCCTTGAGATTTTATTCACCAATTTTGCGAAATTGCTAAACAATTCGCCATTTGTCAATATATCATTTATATTCCTTGCCTGTAGAAGCTGTCTCACAACTGAGACAGCCTGTTCGTATATTGGACACTCAAACACTGTGTGTTCTGGCGATCCTTCGTGGGCACCACAGTCACACTCCGGTGTTGGCCTTTTCCCTATTTTATGCAGGTACGTGGTATAGGGACCGTGGCCTGTGAGGAAGTGAACTAGGTCCTGTGAGGGCTTCATTATCTTGTTCTTTAGTCTTTCCCTTACTGTGGGTAGAAACCCGTGGACTCTACGGCCTGTACTGGACCCATCACACTCGTCCTGCCAAATGTCAAGCATTTTTTCCCGGATGGATTTAACGCTTACCAGAGGACTGCCCATTATATTTTGCACCATGTCGATGTTCTGTTTGCGCAGCCAGTAGAAGACTGCGTGCTGCCTTATTATCGGATCTAGTGGACATAGACCCATAATTACCAACAGTGCATCTGTTGAACTTGTGTTGAATGCTCCAATGCATCTCAACAGAACGTTCCTCTGTATTCGCCTGACAGCAGCGGCAGGCCGCACCAGAGCTAACCTGTGGGCCCACACACTGGATGCGTGCCCTACTATTGGTGCCAATATACTGTTGTGATAGATATTTATTGCTTTTGACGGCAAATGAAATCTTCTTTGTCCAATTGATATTATCTTATTGAACGGAGCTAAGGACTTTGTCGTTATTTGCTCAATATGCGGAATGAAACTCCAATTCTCATCTAGATATACCCCTAGGTAACGGGCATATCTCTGTCGCGACACTGCCTGGCCATTAATTCTGACTGTTGGGTCCCTATTTAACTTGCCTTTTAAGAGCATGTATAGCGATTTTTGTAGTGCAATAGACATTTTAGTCTTCTCAGACCAGTTTGTTAACAGTCCAATAGCCAGTCGTGATCGATCTTCGATCACATTGCGAGTGTCATCTTCCACTGCCTGCAACACGACACACTCCACAAAGAAGGACAGCACGATTGTCACAGGCTTGATTGACTCAATGCAGAGCATCATTGAAATGCTGAAAAACCTGAACTAGCATACGCCAACTACCCCGCCAAAGCCTACTTACGAAGTTTCACGAGCCAGTATTATGTAAACGTTGTAGAGGTATTCTTCACCCGCAGTGTATCGCTCCCGTAGGGACTGCCAAGACCAGACTAGGCTAATTACATCGTACATAGAGGCATTTAAAAAAAAATCTTTCTTTCCACGCATCATCTATGAATGAAACTGGGAGAGCCGCGGTGGCCTAGCGGTTCTAGGCGCTTCAGTCCGGAACCGCGCGACTGCTGCGGTCGCGGGTTCGAATCCTGCCTCGGGCATGGATGTGTGTGATGTCCTTAGTTTAGTTAGGTTTAAGTAGTTCTAAGTTTTAGGGGACTGATGACCTCAGATGTTAAGTCCCATAGTGCTCAGAGCCATTTGAACCAATGCAACTGGAAGAAACCCTAATAGTGGTACAATGGCAAGTACCATTTGTGCACTTCAAAATGCTTTACACGGTATAAATGTAATAATGTAAAAGTATGGGACATATATGCTGCGAAATTAGAACATTTACCAGCATGATTCGTAGAATCTGCCGCGCGGGATTAGCCGAGCGGTCTCAGGCGCTGCAGTGATGGACTGTGCGACTGGTCCCGGCGGAGGTTCGAGTCCTCCCTCAGGCATGGGTGTGCGTGTTTGTCCTTAGGGTAATTTAGGTTAAGTATTGTGTAAGCTTAGGGTCTGATGACCTTAGCAGTTAAGCACCATAAGATATCACACACATTTGAACATTTGAACATCATAGAATGTATTCGATCTTCGTCTGCCCTTCCTGTAAGATGCAGTGCCTTTCTTGGTGCAAGGTGACGCGAGGAATCGCGTGATCTGCTGTTTGGCATGAGTCCATGTGCCGAGCACGCCTAAAAATAGGGTACCTAGCATCTGACTAGGAAGTCTAAGTCAATTATTGTACAACTGAATAGTTCTGCCAGACACTTGTTTCATGTTACCTCGAAGGAATTAGCGAGGAATGCTTCGAGGAAGGCTCAGAGAAGTTTTAACTGGATAATCGTATGAGGATTTGACCCCCGATCCTCCCCTATGCGAGTGCTGTGTCGTAAGCATTGTGTGTCTGGTGAAATTACTGAAACGTGTTTTATGCTGTCAAATGTAGCATTATTCACATAGGCATTAAGAGTGCTAAAACGTACAAAAAATTGTTAAGATTGAATGTACAGCAGCCATCAACCTCGAGGTTGGCTAAATATTGCATTACTTCACATGCCATTACCCACACTGAAGCGAAACACTAAAACGTTTTAATACGTTTTTGTGGATATAGAAGGTAAGGTAACTCCGCTGTTTAAACAAGTTTCTAGGCACAAAATAAGATTTAGTGACTTCACGTTCACGGTCGCTGCGGAAGCTGACAGTTCGAGTCATGCACAGCGCTTTCATGCAAGATTCTGGTGGAATTTGTAGGGTTGGAGGTTTCAGTTACACATCTCTTCAACCTCTAGGGAAACTGAGTAAGAGAAATACTTCAACTGGAGAAGAGTAGGTGAATTAAGCAGTGATGGCTTGTCGAAGCAACCACACGGTATTTGCTGCCCCTGTGACACGAGTTCAGTGCCTCAAACAACGCAGGAAGTCGCTCTCTGATTCTTCAAATTTATATGCCATTATATTATTCACCTGACTTGTCAGCGTTGTGCCAAATAGTAGCAGTGCTGTTGCTGACTACAATCAATGTTTGTACAGCGTTGTGTAATGTTCGGCTTGTTTTCACGGATAAAAGGGAGTGAGAGAGGAAAGGAAGTGCTGTTAGTTGCTTTACTTCTCTCAAAGAACATAACCTAGATTACCTGATACAACCGGAGACATGAATGCGATCAGCTGTGCACTGCGCCTAAATTCAGAACGACACTGAGAAGGTATTTCTGACTTAATCCAGAAATTGGTTCACATTCTACACATCGGGAACTATAAACTATATTATCGCTCCTTATCTACAAATTTCTGCTAATTAATTGTTTTACCACCACTTAAATTCTAATTAGTATCGCCTCCATCGAGCGCTATATTGTCTTCGGGCACTGGATACAATATAGTGAAATTATACAGAACAATTTCGGTCTACGATACATAAAACGTTTTTTGTCTTTTTGTGTGTTCTGTGTGACATAATTTGTGGACTTAGTCAAAACTTTCAGCCTTCAGTGGACACCAGAAAGTAGTCGGAAAACTATGCCTCGTCTGAGTTATTCGTAGAGAAGCAGCGTACTGACAGCCACAATTCACCCATCATTTGGCATATAGGAAGTCGTGTAGGAAATAGCTACCGCTTTCGCTAATAATCGTTGTGGGAAACAATAAAATTGTACATTGGTACAGATCAGTCTTGGGGTTTTGTCTGGTCAGTTTACGAATCGTAACAAATTGAGAAAGGTGTCAGATTTATATCGGCTTCTAGAAGGTTTGTCCTACAGATGAATGTCAAAGATATACACCTTATGGATAATGTACAGGTTTTTCCCCGACTGACAGTCTGATTCATTGCACAAGAAAGATGGTTAAGCACATTGGTAACAAAAAAATTTTCAAACAAAGATGTCTGTCTTCTATCTTTAGGCGAAAAGTATGAACAGAGAATGGATTCCTTACTGCATATGGAAAACTGATTTACGTCTAAAAATGTGTTTACTGAATCTCGACGCGAAGATGTATGAGTAAATTGGTGACTATCTCTTCAGAACTGATATTTTTGTGTTTTCTAAAGAATACTTCCATCATTCAGATTAAGAGATACAAATGATAACTGTGGTTGTGTTATCTGCCTAACTATGTGAAACCGCCCCCTCTTCCATCTCCTTTTACGTCTTTTATGTTTATATAACATTCATATTTAATTTTCTCCCTTTTGCAATCACGATTGCTCTATCAAAGACGATTTTTACTTTGAGAGTTTTGCAAAACACTTTATACGTGCAATATCATTTTGAACGTAGTTCATTATCTTTGTCGATGGTAAGTATTGTCTGACGATGGCCTTTTATGCCGGAAACCAGCTCAGAAGATAAATGATCAGCGTAGAGCATCCACAGTTCGTATTTTCAGGCAGGGACAGTAGATTCGATTAACGTGACGAAGAGGACTAGCTCATTTGTCGAAATATTGAGCAGAGAAATTAAATTGCCAGACCTGCTTAACACTCAGAAATATATTTACATGGTTTTGTTTGTGATAGACTGATGGTTGGTAATTACTGTTGTGTCGACTTGAAGTAGAAGCTCAAGCGAAGGATACCGCCAGATAATTATCAGGGGATAAATTTTGACGCGTTGACTTTATGTACCCAGACATGCTTTTTGTAAATACCTCTTCCTTGTACCGCTCACGCCTGACTGATTCGACTGGTATTCATAAAATGTCAGCGATATTCACCACTGTCATCGTCGATGAAAGTGAAAAACGAATTTTAAAATACCTTTCTCCGAAGCCCAAACATATAAACAACAGGAAGAGACTGATGGATACAAGCAGAATTTGTCTAGTTTTTAATTATCTTAAGATTATAACAGGGGCATTAATCTGCTTTTAAGTGCATGTTCCTCGCAGAAGGTTTACGATCGATTGCTACTCGTTAAAAATTCAACAGTACAATGCTGAGAATACTCTCATATACAGAAGAAACATCAGTATACATACCACCTGAAAGGAGATCGTTTTAATATACACAATAAAAAGTAATAAATAACATAGTAAAATTACTGCCAGATTTGTCATGCAGTATTACGCTAAAAGTTCAGATAAGAAACTACGCTAAGGCACAAAGCTGTCTTGTAGTTGCAATTTTAGAAACACAATCCCTGATATTATAAATAAAATAATTTACTTTTCTACGCACTATCATTTCAATTCTGTTATTAATTAACATATGTGATGAGCGCAATATGAGCCGAATAGGACGAATGCAATGTCGCTAAGTAGCTTCCTTTTAATATTCCGTTGAATACGATTATCCTCGAGGACTTGAATCATGTAATTGAGTCCAGTACTTCAAAATTTTGCTACGGACTCCACTAAATGACCGAAATCACGAGTTCTTAAAAACAGGAAAAAATTACTCCTTACGAACTAAAAACAGAAATGTACGCACTCGCATACAACACTTACTCGCAGGAGTTCCATTGTAGTGAGTGGTCGGTGTAAAGCGACTGAGGCTGAAGAAGGCTCGAGGAGTCTGATGAAAGTGTGGCCGGTGGGTCGGCTTTTATAGCGCAGTCCCCACCACGGCCGGGGGACATCTTCAACAGCAACACGTACGCCTCACAACGCAACTCGCCGTTACTGCAACCTGCCCAAACACGCCATCGGGATCCTCCAAATACG